>NW_020526011.1:0-140381 GCF_003368295.1 Carassius auratus | reverse complement strand
TAAAATATGAATAATCAGTGCTGTTGACTGTTAACTAAATCTAAAACGAAGTATTATTATTATTATTATTTTAACTGAAATAAATCTGAAATTAAAAAAATAATAATAAAATAAATATTAGATTAAAAACCTTTTTTTAAGTTGAAGTGTTTAAATGACAAAAAACTAAAACTGAAAAACAAACAAACAAAAAACACTAATTAGAAATATAAAAAATCAACTATCAAATGAGCACCTTTACTTACTAAACAATAATTAAACTCAATATATATTTAAAAAGCTAATTTGAATAAGCACTTATATAATAATACTAAAAGATGTGCATATGTACCTTTTCCAGCTCCTCCCATGGAAATACTGAAGATACTCTTGCCATTTATTTTTATTAACATGCAGTTATTCTGCACAGAAATGTAATTTCACTCATTTTTCATGCCCTTAACAACAGCAAGCAAGAGCACATTAAACAGCAAAAAAAAAAAATCTTATTTCTTTCTCTCAGAATTCCCCCCCAAAAACATAACTTTTATAACTTTCTGTGTCACGCAGCTCTCATTACTTTCATCTGAACATATGCAGATAAAATACTTAAAGTTCAGATGTTCTCTTCTCATCTAAGTTGATGGTTCTTGGCCACAAAAACTGCAGTGAGGGTCAGTATTTAAGGCCTCAGTCAAAAGTCTGGCTAGGCCTGACTTACAGGATTTCACCGACTCATGGTTCATCAGAGACATGTCCGATCCATCTGTGATGTTCTATAATCACTGACTTACTGAGCGCTGAGCTAAACACACTGCATGATCAAGGAGAGATCCAGTTCATCTTGGATGGCAATCAACAGCAATCGATCAGTTTGAGAAAGCAATGTCTGGAACAAGAAAACTGAATCGCAATGAAGAAGTTGATGATTACTGCATCCTAGCATTGGCTTTTCCACAAACAGGCCTCCATTTACCATCATGTGTGTTCCCTGGGAATTGAAAACACAAGCTTGGCAACACAAGAGACACGCTTTAGCAGATGAGCTACAGGAACATGGTTATGATGACGGTGATGATGTCAGTGCTGACTGAGGCAAGCGGCAGAACGCTGACAGAATGTAATGTGAACAGTTAGATCAAGATAATGCTGAAAGGAGATGTGATAGATGGAGATTGATTAAAGTAAGTGACTTTCTCAAGGTTTGGTTTTTTACTGGGGGAAAAAAATCACAAATGAGAACTCAACAATCTGGTCAAAGATCTCATTATGAACTTAAATATTTCACATCAAATACTTCCAAGACCAAAGAATATTGTTTGTTATCCACATTCATTTTATAGCTTTACACATTTACTGTACTTGCCAATTTGACTATTTATACTCCACAAGGACAGAAGAAACAAGACAAAGGTGATACTTAAAAGAAACAATCGGCTCAGTTAAAGTAAACAGCATATTCTCCATAAAGTGTTTTGCACTGAAACAATGTTAAACCAAATACAAAAAAAAAAAAAAAAAAAAAAACTCTGTAGTTAGTTTTAAATTATTTTTCAGTTTTCCGTTCTCCCTCTGAATCAACACATTAAACAGGCTCTTTATGTTACTGTACCTTTAAGATTTATATATGTAAATGACTTCTAATTCACTAACTTTTGAACCACTAACACACCTGCTTTCAAATTACAGGTTTTTAGAGCCTAGTTTCAACAACTGCTCTGAACTGCAAATGTCTACACAGTTCATCAAACTGTTTCAGTTCAAAAAATATGTTTTTAGAATTTGACCTCTTTAAGACAGTGTTTACTCATCCAGTAACATTTTTCAAACATTTATGATGACCGCGTCTCTCCCTCCCGCTATTACCAATGCTACAACGAGACATCTGGTTCAAGATAAAACGTTGGTGTCTAACCCTCCTCCTTTAACTCGTTCTCTCTCGTGGCCAATCAGAGGCTGTTAAACAGTGTTTCTGTGCGAAGCCGTCTGGTGTAATGCATTTAGATGCCTTACACACTGAGGTGCCAATGAGAACTGTGCATTCTACAACACTCTACCACTGGAGGCTTTACACAACTCACTGCACCAGCACACTCCTTTTAATATTCCTTCTGTTCTTTAAGTGTCTCACCATCACAACCTTCATCCTCATCTTCCTCGTCTGCTATACTGTTTCCTATATGTGTCCATACAGGGGCCATATTAAGAAAGAAAAGAAAAGAAAAGAAAAGAAAGAAAAGAAAAGAAAAGAAAAGAAAAGAAAAGAAAAGAAAAGAAAAGAAAAGAAAAGAAAAAAGAAAAGAAAAGAAAAGAAAAGAAAAGAAAAGAAAAGAAAAAAGAAAAGAAAAGAAAAGAAAATAATGTGTAGTGTATGCTACCTTCAACAAAAAAAAACTGCAGTAGTAAAAACAGGATGCAGAATCAAAATTTAGATTTGAATGTAAGGAAAATTCAAGGAAATTAAAGTCAGTGAGATACAACTTAAGAAAAAAATCAAGACAAAAAAATGTTTCTTTTAACAAAATATTTATAAAATGCCTACATACAGTAACTTTTAAGAACTAGAATGATGGATGGATGGATGGATGTCTATATACTCGTTTTGCCCTTCATGACAAGGTAAGGGGTGTTAATTTAATTTAATTTTTTTTAAATTGTATAACTCACCCGTTTAAATTATATTAAGCTTATGTTCTGCATAATTAAGAGCGTGGCCACTTGAGTGACAGGTGGATTGTCGCTGCTGTCTCCACCATCAAAATAGGAAGCCAGGTTTCTGCAACTAGCTCCTGCCTCTTTGCTCATTTTTTGATTATCCAGGATTGACGCGTAGGTGACGTGCTGCGAAAGATGGCGATGGCCCACTCCACCCACTTTGAGCTTCAACAAACGCTCTTCAGAAACCTCCAACAACATGACGGACGGGACGGACGGATGGACAGACAGATAGATAGATAGATAGATGCAACCCTGCCTGCAATAAAGTTTGTTAGATAATAAAAATAAAGTTTCCTGGATAATAAAGATATATCTCGCCCAAATATGTGATTCCAATAGCACACACATCAAGAAAAAAATATTTATTTACAAAAAAAAAGTGGCCAAAAAGACAAACTTCCTCAAACTCTGGAGATATAACAGTTGTTTTTCGGAACTGATCCACGGCCTGTGTTTTCTGCTCTCTGTCTCTCTGTTGTCGTATGACCTTGTGTCTTGATCTGTATGTGGTGTGGAGTGATTTTTTTGCCATCTGATCTTTCTGTTTTCAGAAGTGTATTGATCCTTCTGCACTGCACTCTCAAGGACAGAAACCAAACCCAGACGACCCCTCCTTCTACTCCACTCATCTCAAACTTCTATACCAATCCCCCTTTTTCTCTTTGTTCTTCTCTCTCACTCTCTCTCTGATCGGGCCCAAGGTTGCAATGACCAGCAGTATGAATAAGTAATGTGCGGAGTGGGATCTCTTTCAGAAAAGCCATTTAGGCTGCTATTGTATTACTAAAGGCTGTGCATTTAGCTGCTGATGTCCATGTGACAGAAATGCTATAGGATGTGAACTGCGAGTCCTGTGAACAGCTATATCTCCAACACCACTAGACCTTCCCAATGACCTTAAACACAATCACTTCTCACTCACACTGCCCAACAGACTCGCTTACTTACTTTTTCTTCTGCTGCAAGTCTACTGAACAGTATGGTGAATCAGGCCTGATTTGGACATTCTGATACATACTGTAGTAGATCAGAGAAGAATCACAAATGAGATCTTAATTGTTTCTTCTAGACAGCAGTGAGATAATAGGAGCAAATGAAGACTTTTTAAGCCTTTTGCTCCTCAGAGTGTTCTGTAAGTCAACAGTTATAGTAAAAACAGCAATAATGTAAAATATTATTACAATTTAAAACAACCATTTTCTCTTTGAACATACTTTACAAAGTAATTTATTCCTGTGATGCGAAGCTGAATTTTCAGCATCATTACTCCAGGTTTCAGTGTCACCTGACTCAAACTCGCAACCTTTGAATTACTAGTCCAAATCTCTAACCATTAGGCCATGACTATCCCCATGAATGGTAGTGTATATATAGTGTAAAGAGAATGTGTACAGTATATCCTCTTCGAATGTGCAGCTAACTGAAGAAAATCCTATATATCATCTACATATACCTACATATATCTACATATACCTATGGATCATTCTTCATTTTTACAATATAGAAGTTATGTGATCATGAATAAAATTTTTCACCCTATAAGTGGATTAAAATGGACAACAAATGGGTTCATAGAGTAATGGACATGCGGCTGTGTTCTGACATTTTGAAGACGGCTGACCTTTACTGCCTTTCTGTTAATCACCCAGAGCAAAAAAAACAAAAACATGATGTGGTAGAAAAAGGCAGGGGGCAGGAGGGGCAAAACAGTATCATGTTTTTGGACACCGCTGCAGAACGCCGATGCAGAGAGCAACTCAACACTCCCTTTGGGATACAGCACACACACCACAACCCAATGTCCCCATCAGCCCAGATCTCTTTCCCAGCATTACCGTCATCATAGATAGATAGCCATTACCCATCACAACCCATCACAAATCCAATGGTCATCTAAGGGTTAACACTGGACAAATAGAAGATTTCTGAAATCAATAAGTTAAATAATTTATTTTAGTATGTATGAAAATAACACAGTTACTCAAATACTTGAAGAACATATATAAACATCATACTGAATATTACCATGCAGCCATTTGATTACTCAGTACTCACATTATGAGTACTGACTTTACCAGTAAATAAAAAAAATGCACTGTTCACAACAGGCAACGACGTTCTGTCTTTTTCTGGTAAAGCACCATTCACACATACATTCCAAAATTCAGGTAAATTCTGTGAGATCATTATCCAGAAATGATGTCTAAATGGCTGCGACTCCCGGTGTTGTGTACGTAAACATGGAGGGATAAATGCAATCAGTGTTGTTTTTATTTTTTTTTATGTTTTTTGGATTTTTACGTCAAACGTTCACATTCATGCAGCTGCTTTTGAATGTGAGACATCGTCCAGAGACATCGTAAGGCCAGAACACGTTTTTTTTGCAGTGAAACGTTTTAAATGTTTTAAATTGTTTTCTATTGTTTTCTATTGGCAGAGATCTTTTTTGGTGCTTGATGTGCCTTGCGTTTTTGTACAAGTGCTCCGAGTGCCTGAAGTTGAAATAAAGCAACTCTGAGCAGAAAAGCACATGACATAATTCGCTTTTTCTTTTCATTGTCCAGTCAAATGAATGGAGAGGCGGGCCTTCTGTTGTGGTGACGAATGTTAAGAGTTGCTCTGGACACTGGAATGATGGAGAAGAAACTTGTGGTAGCTGTCGTTGGTTACCCAGAGCAGTATTTTTTTGAGGTTTCTGCTAATCTGACAGTTTACTTAACAGCACACCAAAGATTTTAGAGCTCCTGCGCAATAATTCTTAATTAGACTGACAACACAGCTGATTCGGTGTTTGCTTAGAAACATAAACAAACCGTAGTGCACTGTTCTTTTCTAAATTAATAAAAACCACAAAAAACGCGTTCTGTCTGATCAGATGTAAAACTTAAGATGACTACACAGTGTGGAGTAAATGTGCCATCTGCGTCAGAATGTTATGATTGGATCAGAGCCATTGTATTTTGAGTTTAAATGCTCTGGATTGGCCCAGAGAAGACGTCTAACTTCAGCATGTTCTGAACATCTTTTACTGGTAAATTGCTTGAACGAATTTACCGGTATTTTTTCAAAGGACCTGTTCACACATGATCACTTTAAGACAATGCACCAGTAAATTACCAGGAAAGTCTGTATGTGTGAAAGTGGCTTACGACACATTTTACATAACTAAATACTCTAAATCCAGAGCTGGTGAACACTCCAGTACTGGTGGAAAGTAAAAACATGTACTACCATTCAAAAGTCTGCAGTTAGTAAGACTTTATGTTTCTGAAAGACGTGTTTTATGCTCACCAGTGCTGCATCTATTTAAACAAATATAAAGTAAAATATTTAAAAAATATATACGTTTTACAGTTTACAACAACTGTATTCTATTTTGATTCATTTTAAATGTCTTTTACTCCTGTGATGCAAAGCTGAATTTTCAGCATCATTACTCTGCAGTCTTCAGTGTCACAAGATCCTTCAGAAATCATTCTACTATTCTTATTTGCTGCTAGATAAACCTTTCTTATTATTATCAATTTTGAAAACAGTTGTCCTGTTTAATATTTTTTTTTTGTTGAAACCAATACATTTACATTCATATTTATGCATTTAGTACATGCTTTTATCCAAAGAGACTTACAGTGCATTCAGGCTACAATTATTTTAGTTATTTATTTATTTATTTTATTCCTAACACGTTAGGTAAAAAATGTTAGCCTGAATGCACTGTAAGTCGCTTTGGATAAAAGCGTCTGCTAAATGCATAAAGTTAATTTAAAACTTTAATTTAAGTATGTACATTACACATAGAACAGCATTTATTTGAAATGTGGTTACATTATAAATGTCTTTGATTTTGATCAGTTTAATGCATACTTGTGGAATAAAACCTACTTTTTTTAGTTTTAATTTTGGCTAAACATACTATTTTATATCATCAAAATCTATATATATTTAGTTCCTATGTTTAAAATAAGTTCTTAGTGGTCATAGGGATACATCTTGCCAGTACTGAAATGATACCATACACCACTGAGCATTACACAAATGTGCCAAACTGACAATCGACTGTCTGTCTTTCTACAAAAAATATTTTACACATAAAGTTTATACAGATCGCAAACAGGCATCAACCCTAATATAAACTGCACTACAGTGAAGGGCAAAATACACCAATACACATCTCAATGCATGTGCCCTGAAGCCATACAAAATCCAGTCACAAATATCTAGACACACACACAGATAAGCATACTATCTAGTGACCCGTGAAGGCCCAGCACTGCAGGCAATAATGTCCTACAGTATATGCATTAATATCCTCATTAGTTTTTATTCAGAAACTGTTACTATATTCACACACTATATTACACTCCTATATTCAGCTTGTTGTCATCGTAATGTCCTGACATTTCTAATGGAAATCGTGGATCATGTTATGAAAAGCAACTTCTTTATTCCGTGCACTCGTTCTCAGGACCACGGGAGGGAAAACTGATGGAATTTAGATCAGATCGGTGTTCTGCTGATGCAACCCGGAGCACTAATATATGTAGACAGGTCATTAGGAGGATGCGTGTGTAAAAAGTGACCTGATGGCAGTGGACAGAGCGCCTGTGGGAGCCATGCTCTTCACACCTCCTACTGTTATCAGCTCACCCTTACCTTATATAACACACACTCACACACCAAAACAAGCCTAAAAAAAGCCTGAAGTCTACTGACAGACCCTCTCTCCTTCAGTTTCTACAGTCCTCTGTTATCAGATACGTGACACACATACGCACAAAAACTGTACGGTTCATATAGAGCTACAGTGGTTCCACTGGCTGTGTGTCAAGGCTGAGCTCTCAAAAACCTGTCAACAAGTTCACGTCTTGTGTGCAAAACGTTTATATCATTTATTTTAATAGATTTTTATGATTTAACTTCAAAATAAAATGTATTTACTTATGCATTTTATATATATATATATATATATATATATATATATATATATATATATATATATATATAATTTAAAGATTACATAATTTAATAATGTAACTATTTATTATAGTTGTAATTTGATTTAAAAAATAATACACTAAAACTATATATAACATTTATATGTATTCTAATTGTATATTTCATACAAATATGTGTGTGTTTGTATGTGTGTGTGTAAAATTTTATAAAAATAATGCAATTAAAATTTATATTATTTATTATAAATAAACAATATATATACAATTACATGTATGTAATTGTAATCCTTTAATAGATTAAAATCAATCCAAAAAAAAGATAATAATTACCAGATAAATAATAAATAATTAAAATGTATTGTTTACTGAAGCAAACATAAGTTGTTATTTCCTAACTTTTACCTCAGTGAAAGATTTACCATTAGAGTTTAATCTAGAACGCCAGAAGTGTTTGCTCTCCACTTGTCCATGTGTCAAAATAATGACGAATGTTCTGCACATTAAGCTATCAAAACAAAAATATGAAGAACAAAATCAAGCTGTGTCTTTGTGCGTTCTATATTTTTTCTTCTTGTTTTGACAGGTGCATTTTTAGAGAGATGTACATCTCATACAGTACTCATAAATACTACAAGTGACATATGGACCTGCACTGTTCGTCAGAAATATGGGCTAAAATACACTGCCATGAAGGAAAGTATTTGCTTAAAATAAAAATAATCCCAAAGAAAGTTCCATGGCTTATTACAAGATTTCTGTCCAGTAAATCCACTCACTATTGGAAGTGCAGTGAGTGTGTGTTTGTGTTCACCTGAGGCCGCGGGTGTCCTTTCACCAGACACTGCAGAACTAACGTGTCCCCTTCTCTTATGGTGTAGATCCTTTCACTGATGTTGTCCTCCTTCACCACACATGTCTGCCCAGAATGCACAATCTGAGCATTCGCAGGAGCTGAAGGACAGAGAGAAAATGATATGTCAAAATCAGATCATCTTGTATGTACATTTACAGAAAAGCATCCATGACCTAAGCATGCCGAAATGAACAAAACAATACAAGAAAAGAAAATTTCAGATGACATCTTCCATACTCATGTTCCATGAGTCAGATGAGCACTCAAGAACCTCCGACATCTTTGCTAACAGAGTTTGCTAGCTGTATACGGTGGGCTTCACTTCAAGCTCTAAACAGAATTCAAACTCAGGACCCCCGGGAATACAAGCCAGCATTGCGGGCAGCCGAGCCCGGCGGTCACTGCCCGGTGAGCGCTTTGATTATGAAGAGAAAGGCATGTACCGCGACAGCCTACACACTGTAAACAATGAGTCTGCGTCGCTTATTAGCATTTGAAAGGGAGTCTGGGACAGGAAGAGCTGCGAGGCAACGCATGACATGTTTAGAAATGTGTGGAAACCCCCAAACCTTTTATTTGCAAGTGTAATGGTGTGGTCAGGGCTGAGACAGCATCAGAGGTCAGTCAACATGTGGAAATTAATGATGCTCATTAGTGGTACAATGAGGCCTGCACACATGCTAACGCGCTAACAACCAGTCGAAGAGAATATCTCTCAAACATTTAAAAAAAAACCTCTTAACTCAGCCATTCTGTGCATGACATTTCTCAAAAATGGGTTTCCACTCTTCTAGACAATACAGGAATATCAAGGAATTTTAAGAACTGTTTTGTAGGCCTAGAAAAGGCATGGGAATTTAGTTAATGAGTCATCTTTATATTCTGCTACAATACATTTCATTGGAGAGTAGAGTAAAACTTTTACACAGCCCACAGTGATGAACAATTTAAGAGCAATTAGTTATTTTAAGTATCATTTGTTGTTATTATTAACTAAAATTATTCTGAAATATAGCCTGAAATAAAATTGGACATAAATATTTGTTTAAAACATGAAAATTAAAAATCTTGCCTTGGGAACCAACAGAAATAAGTTTGCGTACTAATATTACTAAAACTGAAATAAAAATAAATTAGAAATATAAATAAAAAATAATAATAATTGAAAGTTTGAAAAATATTATAAAAGCTAGCTCAAAATATTAAATATATACTACAGTAATATATAAATAATTAATACAATTAATAAAAACAATTGCTTTATGTTGGAAAATAATACATACCGGTAGACATAAAATGTGTGATGCTGTCTTATGATATGTTGGAAATCTAATGGAAATTTGTCAGTTAAAATAAATTAAACAATCAGAATAAAATAGATTGTGAGGACTGCCTAAATATTACGTCTATGTAGAGTAAGACTTGCTTACAAACCAGTTTAAAATTGTACTGAATCAATGATTCATAATCAAATGATGAACCTTTGCTGTTGTAATGTAATAGGCTAAGATAAGGCTAAAATCAAATATAAAAGATTTGAATTAAAAGAAACTTACATGTAAAATATAACTTTTTTGCATTGACATCTAACTGAAATATGTTTCTACAATAAATGATTAAAGCAAATAACATTTTAAAATTTAAACTTAAATGACTCAAATCAAAGGCTAATTACAAAAATATAACTATATGAAAATAATACCATAACTGTTTTCAACTATGATATCATACAGATACAAATTTTGGGTATTGTGATGCTGCCTTAGAATTTAGAAATAATTATGCTTGAAAATGTGATGGAAATGCATCAGTCAAAATAATACATTATATTAAACCAAAAATAACCCACCATCTGTGAGAGACTGTGTGTCTGTATGGATGCGAGCAAATAACAGTGTGGTAAATAGAGAGGTCTCCTCAAAGACAGAGCCATTACATTTCTCCATGATGTGATTATTATTGATCGGTTAAGTGTGAGGTGTTTGTGTGCGTGAGGTCCTTGTGTTAACAGCTGCAGGTGCACCACATAATGTGTGGATGACTGGACCTCACAAAGCACTTGCCCTCTCAGCAGGTGTGTGTGTGGAAGTGTGCGTGTCTAAGCCCCAGATTGTTGGCCACTCTCCTCCTCAGCGGGAGAGAACGCCCAGCGTCAGGGATGAGCTCTCTTTAACTCTGCAGCCGGGTCAACATCTATCACTGTCACACTGACCCAGTGCATCATGGGATGCAGACAATCCACATCTTCACATCAGTATTCGGCGGCGGTCGCTCAGCAACAGGATTCGCTCTGGGTCAGATACTGAGGAAATAAATATCATGGAGAACCAGAGCAACCTCAGTCTAGTCTGGATGAGTTCTAGTCCAACCAATAACACTATCTACAGTATTTACAGTAGATAGCTGGATGGACGGACGGACGGACGGACGGACGGACGGACGGACAGACAGACAGACAGATAGATAGATAGATAGATAGATAGACAAATGGATGGATGAATGGATGGACGGACAGACAGTCAGACAGACAGACGGATAGATAGACAAATGGATGGATGGATGGATGGATATACTAACGGACAGACAGACAGACGGATAGATAGACAAATGGATGGATGGATGGACGGACGGATGGATGGATATACGGATGGAAAGACAGACAGACGGATAGATAGACAAATGGATGGATGGATGGACGGATGAATAGATGGATATACGGATGGACAGATGGACAGACAGATAGATAGACAAATGGATGGATGGATGGATGGATGGATGGATGGATGGATGGATGCATGGATGGATGGATGGATGGACGGATGGATGGATGGACGGATGGATGGATATACGGACGGACGGACAGACAGACAGACAGATAGATAGATAGATAGATGGATGCACATTTATAGAAATATATATTTTCAGTGATTGTGTCCAAACCGTGGGTGGCGTGCTGTATGGGAGCTGTTCCAGTCCTATCAGGTAAACCTGCTAACCTGAGAGCATGCTGGGCTGTTGACTTCTCTTTGCTGCTTTTGTGTGGGCAATGCTGTCATCCAACAAAAAGTCAATTCTCAAACATCTCCTTCTTTCTGCCTTCTCTCCTCCCAGTCCTGTCCATCTATCCATCCATTCACCCATACAACCATCCATCTAAATCTGAAGCAAACAAGGTTCTCTCTGTGAGTTATCAAACTAGTCTCAAGCCAGCAGAGGGGAACACGCCGGAGGGGGGTTGGAAAGAAACAAAACAAATGGAGAGGGGCATAGAGAGATGGAATATAAAAACAAATCAATATCACACACACAAACAAATGAACACAGCCATCCGGACCCGCACACACAGTCACAATATAGAGAGAGGGTGATATAAACAAGAGCAGGAGTGTGAATACAAACGAGAAAAAAGACAACTATAGCAGACATGGTTTTAGCAAATACAACTGGACATGATCTTAAAGAGAAGCATGTACAGACATCTTCTGAGAAGCAACTTGTAAAATGTTGAGCCACTTGTAACACTGTTATTGGGCAATATAATCAATATTTCTGGTGCATTTTGATGCATCAATTATTTGAATGTATTTTTTATTTACTTTCCTAAAGACAGTATCTTGCAACATGTCAGTAACACAGAGTATTAATAATTAATAATTCACTTATTAGCTTTATTTTTAGCTATATAACTAAAATATATATATAATTCAAACGTTTTTGAAAGAAGTGTCTTAAGCTCACGAAGGCACCATTTATTTGATAAAAAATAACAGTTTTCTATTATCCCAAATATTAAAGTACCTCTATTATGCAATTTTAAGGTTGCTAATATTGTTTTATGAGTCTCTTAAAACATGTTTACATGCATGCAAAGTCAAAAAACAGTTCTCTCAATTTATTTTATTAATTTTACCTTATTTCTAAATTATTCGTAAATGACTTGTGCAAAGCAGTTCAAAGAATCAGTCTCTCTAAACTCCTCCTTCCATGAGCCCTCACTGCTGTGATTGGTCAGATGGTGCAGTCCTTCGTGATTAGTCTAGAGCCATAGAGATTGGCTCTGAATTGGTCTAATGCATACAGCGTGTATCAGAAACAAAACGATCATTGCCATGACAGAATGACAGCCCTGGAGACTTGTCAACACATAGAAAAGGTAGTGTCGATTGTACGTCACCAATTGGAGCCGAGTTTGATGATGAAACGGCTGATAGACAAGCACGACTGGAGTAGGATGTTTCAGTTGTATATGTCTAGTGTTAACAAGTTTGTGGTATTAATAAGATGTGATAAAACAAATTTTCTCTCACAATGTAGGATACAGCGTCTTCTCAACATGATGTTAACCACATGGAAATGTGACTGTTTGTGGGCAGGCAAGTTAGCGACGTAGAACGTGCAGACATTATGCAAATGTGTTACTTTGTGACGTGGTAACAGTATAAGATTCTAATTTCTGATGACTCGCTTAGACGATTGCGAGCCAAATCTTTTATATATATATATATATATATATATATATATATATATATATATATACAATATCTTTATTTATTGTGCACTGTCGGCTTCACAACTTTGCAGATATTGTATGTTCACATACAGCTACATGACACACTGCATGAAAGGTAATATTCAAAAAGGCATAATGGGGAAAAATGTTCAGCATCATTACTCCAGTCACTCTGTCTTAAGTTGTGGAAGAGAATGCGGTTCATTAACTCCCCCCACCTACAAATCCTGCCAGCCACGAGACTCGAACCTGTGACCTTTGGGTTACAAGTCCAACTCTCTAACCATTAGGCCACACCAAAATTGAGTTTTTACTCATAATTTTTGTCAAAACTTTGATACATGAGTCTGTGGTAAATATTAAATAAATATATGTATTTTTAATTAAGATTACAAATGTCTTTGCTGCCACGTTTGATCAATTTAATTAATCCTTGTTGAATAAACATTAATTTATGTCAAAAATTAAATAAAAAAAAAACCAAACATTTGAACATCAATGTATCTTATATGAAGAGTTCTTTTGCAAAAACAGGAGAAAACACTATTTATTTTCATAAATCATATTTTTTTATTGTGCCTTCCAATTAACATCATTCAAACTGCTCTCAGGTTGTGTTAAGTAATAATAAACCAAACAAATGCAGGCAGCTTACAAAATGAAAGTTCATTGAAAGTATGTTTTTCTATAAATTAAAAGTTTGTTTCATAGCAAAAGCAGATAGCTCCAACAGTCGCTTTTTGGCTCCACGTTTCATGTTTGAGAGTTTAAAAAATAATCACTCTTTTAATCTTTGCAATCTCCTCAGTTGACAATTTAGTCGCCTGACAAACTTAGCTGGTGTGATTACGCGCAATACAGAGAGCTTTTCCCTCACCACTGTAATGTGCTGCTTTAGCAAGTTTCCGTGAAAAAGTTTCCATTTTTATTTACCTTTTGAGCCTGAAGAAGATTTCACGTTCATCAAGTTCGTTGAAATTATCCATGTTCGATCACTTTAAGGAAACTTTTACGAAACACCTCTCAGCTAGCGCGTCCTTTCAAAGTGACTAGCAGCCTTGTCACCTGACCTGAATACTGCGTGCTGATTGACTAAAATGGACTAATCGGCTTCCGTTCACAAACAACAATGGTGCTTGTCGGCTTCTGCTTTAAAACGTGAACTCGCGATGCCTTGAAAATGGACAATACTGGCTTTTTTGGCAAAGCAGGTTTGGGGTTCAGAACATGCTATATGTGGAGAATAATGAACAGCAATCAATTAATTTTGTTTAGCGTTTTTTGCAAATATATATATATATATAGTTTAGCGTTTTTTGCATATATATATATATATATATAAATTGCTTGTAATTTTCTTTTTTTTTTAATTAGGAAGAAAAATACTAATAATGTGTAATTGTAGGATAACCTTTGCTTGTGAAGACCCCAAACAACAGGATGACAAACGCAGCACTCGAGCAGCACTCGGAGGAGATTCCACCGAGCAAATTGGGGCAGGTGTAAAAACTGCAGGTGTAATTGATGACCCGAGCTGCTGTTTGCTCCACCTGCACCCACAGTCCTCTGGGAACATATCTGCACCCCTTCTGACCCGATTCAACTGTTGCTGAAAGTTTTTCTAGAGCATCGCCTCCTCTGCCTCGCTATTCTTCATGCCCACGCTCCACACATAAATCACTGCTGAAACGTTCCTGTTGAGGAGCTTCACCAGATCTACTGTTTCACTCACGGCCTGGAGTCACACACTTATTCATCTGTCCTGCATCTCCCACTGTCCCGAGAGAGAAAGAGAGAGGGGGAATTATTCATCCTGCAGGAGCTGAATGGCTCGTCTATGAGCACGTTTCGTGAGAATGAATACGATTCTGTAGAGAGCGAGACTGACCAGCAGGGGCTAGCGAGGGCTAATCTGACAGTGTTAGTTGTGTCAAGGTGTTTTATTGAGTGTTTACTTGTTGTGTGAGGAGCTGATAGCTTTCACTACGGCTCAATAGGGATCAGCCCTCTGACAAACACAACTATTGGCAAAAACTAGCACTAGGGCAGACGGCATCTCATCAGACAAGCATCTCTGGCAGCGAGAGGAGCAGGGCTGAGTGCTGCCCGGAGGTGCACATGCCAGGACTTCTAAGTGTCTGGATTGCATGCATTCACACAGACGCGTCATGCTATTCAACTTATGTGCTCCTCAGATCAGAGCAGAAAGATCTTTTCAAATGCAACTTTCAAAATAACTTTTTTGTAATTTGCAATTAAAGGAAGGGGCGTAAATCTAACAGTTGGAGGGGTTGGAGGGCAATAAACATTACATTTCTCAAGAGCGATTTTTGAAATGGACACAAATATTACAGCTAAAATGTACTTTTAGGATATGTATACTCAGAGGAAAGCCTTATCTACTATTACTGCAGCAGGGAAACAGTGCCAGATTTAACCCGATCTCATGAAAGTGCGTATAAATAGTATGCCATATACTCATTTTCATGACATTTTCAACGACAAGCTATTTTGGTTGCACTGTGACAACGCTGGTGTCCGTTGTATCCGCCACAGTGTTGACAAGTGTTGAACAGGCCTACTTTATCACTGTTGCTGTGGGTTGTTTTTCATGTCCGCTGGTTAAAGTAACCACAAGAACGTGTATTTTTAACCCCCGTAATACTATTTTTACTGGGGGCCCCCTCGAAAAGCAGTCAATTTGGGATAGTTTTGAGTAGCAATTGGGAGGGTTTTGTTGTGAAAAACCAGGCAACCCTTTTCATCAAGCAATAAGGTGGCATTATTATTTTGCGAAAAATACATTGGCATCATTTGTATTGTATTGAAAAGAAAATAATCACTACATCCGACGTTTAAGTGAATAAAATGGTCTTGACAGTGTAGCAAATCAGCTCAAAGGGGAAATATGAATAATCAGTCATAATTAGTTATGATTAATTATAAATATTTAGATCCGCTGTAAGTATTTACTTAACATCTCAGTGTCAACTGTCTGTCAATTCTAAGAACGTTACTTTCCCGTTTAAGGAAAACAACTTTCTTGCTGTACAAAACTACTCAGAGCATGTAGCTAAAATCTGCATGATTAGGGACTTCAGTTATGAGCAAAACAATGAACAACCTCAAGTGTGATACAACTAAGACTTTATTAACTACATAAACACTTAAACTAGTCTAATATACACACACACACACATACAGTGGGCATAGGAAAAAGGGTTAAAGCCTAAGCAGTAAAGAGAGGAGAAATAAAACATGACGCAATGCTACAATTTGACTATTCAGCAGATCTAAAGCCTGAAGTAAACATCAGTTTCTTAGTTCAAACACACCTGCGTAAAAGGTGCATATGATACTTAATGTATCATTAAATAGGACTAAGTTTGATACTTGCACGTCTCGCATGTTTGAAAAAGAGTCCTGATGCACTTAGGGGCTCTAGTTGGTCTCTGCTGAAGTGAGTTGATGAGAAAGACCGGTTCGAATCAGAGGATCTTGATGAATGAATAGTCAAGGCCGAAGCCTGCCGCAAGCTTAGGGTGGTTTTTAAGGCTCTTAGCTCAGCATCTTCTCCTGGAATTCCTGAATCTAAAAGAACCGCCCTGATCTGGTGATCTACAGTATACAGGGGAACGATGTCACACCATCAGGACCTCCAGAAATTATTCTAATTTTCACTCAGAAACTGCATTTAAAAAAGTTTTATTGTTCAAACATTTCAAAATTATCATGTTTTTGAATGTCTCACTAAGGTTGCATTTATTTAAGTAATATTATAAAATACTATTAACAAATTTTAAATTCTAATAATATTTTAAATGATAATATCTTTAAAAATTGTAACGGTATCTTGTATTTACCTTACAACTATGAATTATTATTTTTTTTTACAGTGAATCGAATCATAGATTTCACAGGCACCAAGTTATCTTGGCATCTTCTATAGACAGGAGATGTAATGGTCAAGGACAGCAAACTAAGGCTTGTGTTCAATAGGGTTAGAAAGGAACAGCGGCTCCTGTCAACACGGCATGCTTTTCATCTAACAATTAATTTCTCATCATGTTTGCTGCAGCGCTTTAATTTCCCTCGCCTACTTGGTCAACACAAGACCAGATGCAATTTATTGACCGGCAGAACATATGCTGACAAGTGTGATTTTTCTTAAAAGGCTTCAGAAAAACATTTTCTTACCTCAGGCATATTTCCGGCCTCATAACTGGACTGGCTGTTTCTCAGCTGTCTGAGCTATACTTAAAACACACAGAAAAAAGTGATCCTAAAAAACCATAAGAGGAACATAAAGTGTGAAAGTATATTGCCGGAGTCGAAAAAGGAACGGTGAAACGTGACGTGAAACGAGAGTACGAGTGTAAACCAAAATTATGATATTATTATATGGAAATAAAACATATAATATACTAACTTTACTACTATTGATGAATGTGATTGTTTGTGATTAATTAACCAGCACATTATAATTAATTAGATTAAAATCAATTCCAAATGAAACTCCATTCTTCACATAAAACTTAATATACATGTAATAATAAAAAAATTATATTTTTAATTTATAATTATATAATTTTTGTAAATGCTTTTATAGATTTATTAAAAAAAACTATTTTTACAAAATAAATAGAAATAATTGAACATTAAAGTTGCACTTTAATTTAATTTAATTAAATGTTACATTAAACTTTTTTATATATTATTATTATTATTATTATTATTATTATTATTGCATATAATGATATATGCAATTAATTGTAACCGATGACGATTAACAAGCATTAAAATTATTTACATTGGAAGTTTAATTTTATTAAATCCTTACGACAAAAAACAAATGGAGCTGATGGTTGAGCGGGTTGAGAAAGTAAGAGGGATTTGTGACACCAGCTGAAGAAGAAAAGTCGCTTTAGTGGGAGAAAGTTATTACATTTTTATAAAAGATTATGAAGACAAATATTTTTTTATTTAGAATAACGTGCACTGATGAATCGCTCACAATAAGACCAGGAATGTGTATTAAGGAAGCAAATTTTGGGTCAATTTTGAATCACATAGACTTTAATGATATGTCAGGCATTGTGTGTGTGTGTATTAAAGCCATTTGTCTCTGTTGTGAGAGGGCTCTTTCATCCATTAGTGCCTTATGAGAGTAAACAGGCCCACGCTGCGCTGTGAGGATTCTTTCGGCCCCTTTCGGAGCAACGTAGGGTCTCTTAGAGGCGCGAGAAAAACGACGGGGAGGATGTGAGCTAAAGTAAATTTGCAGGATCACTACAGTGACGGTTTTAGTGGCAGTGACAGAAACTGATTAAAGGACCACTGTGGAGAGAAAGAGGGAGAAAGAGCGAATGTAACCCTGGAATTAATGGCGTTGCCATTCTTCTTTCATCCTTCTATCACCACCCAGATAACAGAGAAAGGCTTATAAAATGATATATGGGGTTATAAAAACCATTGCATGTAAATCACATCCACCCAATCACTCTAGAAAATGCATTGAATTCATGAAACTGTTTAAAAAGAACCAGTCATAATTCACAAAATTCAGTCATAATTTTTTCTTTATTCATTTAAACTGCATTTACACAAATTAATATTATAACTGATGCATTGCTTTTAATTTATGCTGATTTGAAAAGCGTTAAATTAATTGAATTAACATTCAATTATGAATAATAAATAGATTTTTTTTTTCATTTTAAATAACAATTTTATCAACCTTTATTATCATTAATATTAAAACTACCATTATTAAAATCAATGCATGTAATTGTGTGTGTATATACTGTTTAATATATATTACAAATTTAAATGTAATAATATGTACTGTGTTGCATTTATACTGATTTAAAAAAAATTACAAAATACATTTACATTATTAAACATTCAATATATTTAATTAATATGTATTATACAACACAATTACTTCCATTCTCTTTAAATAGGCTTTTCTCTGATTTCAGCATGAAATACAACCTGGATGTATTTTTGTGATATCTCATAATTGCGAGACGCCTGGTCACATTGCCAGAAGTGAGTTGTTTTAACTAGCATACACACAAACACCAACACCTGCAGGTACACAAACATTATGGCATCACACAAACACACCCAAATCTCCCACAGCCAGATGCACAAACACATGTAATCAGGGCGGCCCATATTGGCAGATTTCAAACAGCCTGTGTTGAGTCAGTCTGAGGGTGAGTGGATCAGAACAAGCCTGATCAAACAACATGTTGAGTCCAGCCAAAAGAGGATGGACGGAAACAGACACAAAGAGAATATGAAGAGAAAGGCAGTTTGAAGGCCTGTTCGCACCAAGCGGCAGACTTTACAATCAATTCCTTTTGTAGCTCATGCAAAAACCTCAAAGGCCAATGATATTCAAGCTGAAGTAAATCATTTGCATTGCCAAACTTTATAAAGTGCAACAATCGATTCTGAAAATAACTTAATTTTCTCCAAAGCGCAACTGATAACTTATAAACCCTTAAAGACAGACTTGTCGTGAGCTCTGAGGATCTTAATCAATGGAATAGGCTTATGCTTTTTTTAAAGCCAACCGCTAGCATTAGTTCAATATTTTATTTTTTTAAATAACCATGTTCAACAGCAGAATTTGATGTGAAAAACTACATTACCCATGATGGTACGCAGAAAATCCCACCAATCATACAGTAGCATCCAACAAATTATCCAAATTAGCTTGCTGCAAACGTCTTATTAAGCACAAAATTGCTAACTCTAAATTATTTGAATAAGCATATTTTGCTATATATTTAAATGTGTTGTTTATATAGACATAATTGACTACTTTAAATTAATACAGTAGTTTTATATTTCCCCAACGTTTTATATGTGATTATGCCATTGGCAATGCTTAATGGGATTCTAGTTCTTTCCCTTATTAAAGCCATTATGTTCACAATAAAGTGTTTTTTTTTTGGTTCAATAAAAGTTTGTAATGTTCATTCACTCACCTTAGCCTGGTACATGGCTTGAATGTTGGAGACTTATCCATATGGAGATGGAGACTTATCCATATGGGAAAATGAATGTAAAAAATACTGTGGTGGGCAGCCACATTACATGGCTAATGTAGAAACCATGTGTCAAACTCAGAAAAATTCATATCATGAATAGCATATTTATAGTTGTTTCTGCATATTAAACCAGATTAGGATGAAGTATTTTTTACACTTAATTAAACTCCATACTTCAAGCATCTGTTTCCCCACATTTCAATCTTACGGAATGTCTTGTTTCATTTGCAGTTTCATCACATTGTGAAAGTAAAACGGCATGCAAAATTCGTTCCATGTCAGCTTAAACCGATGACAACCGTGAGGCACCTCGGACAAAATTCCACCATAATGTGTCACCCAGGCGACAGAACCTCTAAGTGTGTCTCTTACTGCAAAATACAAGCTTGTCAATCAAGAACTGCGAAGCTAGTCTGTGGTCTAGATGTCTCTCAGGACAGAGATGGCATGAGAGAGAAAAACAGAGACAAAGAGACAGAGCAAGAGGTACAGAAATACACATAGTGAAGGAGAGAGAGGGGGCAATGAACAGAATAGTAAAACAGTGAGATGAAACTGGCACCTCAGATCTCCTGTGCAGACTGACAGGGCCCAGACATGGGGCGAGGGAGGGAGAGAGAGCAGAGAGAGAGATGGGCTACATCAGGGCACCTGACTGATATTCTCTTTGTGAACGGAGCATGTCTGCATCCCATCAAACCCTGGCACACTGAACATCCCTGCTCGAGAAACTCTGTGTGATTAGACACTTCATTCCTAACCTACAATAAGGGCTTCAACATCGGCAGAAATGTTCAGTTCAGGTCACCTCCTCTTATGTCTGATGGATCTTGCCAAGGAACTATTTGAAGTGTCAGAGATTCTCTCAGGCAAAGGTCAGAAAGACGTTTTAACACGAGAGCAACAGGCATATGATAAAACCTGTCAAATAACCTTAGTTAAATACAAAAAAGAGCAGATTCAGCCGACATTTAGCTTTTTTAACAGTTACATTACATACTGTATAAGATACAAAATTGTTTTTTTAACTAATAGCTTTTCTCAGGAAATCAAAATACCTAATCAAAAGTGACAGTAAAGACATAATGGAAAATACTATTTTAAAAACGCTGTTCTGCTTAACGAGTAAAAAAAACTAAGCAGCAAATCAGCATATTAGAATGATTTTTGAAGGATCATGCAGTGTTTGGAATAACGGCGTTTAAAAGAACGGCGTTAGGTAACAATATTATTTTTTCAGTGAAGGGGTAATCTAACTAATTACTTGTCCCGTCGTTATAACGCCGTTAACATTACTGGACGTTAAAGCTGCAGTTGGTAACTTTTGTCGCTCTAGCGGTTAATAAACAGAACTCCTTGCGTCTTGCGGAAGAACATCGTAGCCGGAACTACTTCTCTCTGTTTATGTCTATAAAGAATCACAAAGGTGCTGTGTTACTCCGCCGCGGTACCCCCGAAGCAATCTAAAATAGTCAGAATATAAACACTTATTATAGGTGCACCCTAGTGATTCAGGACAAGCTAAAAACACAGTTTGGAAAATGGATTCATGGTGTACTCGCTTATTATATACATTTTTCTACATTTTGAACACAAACAAAGTTACGGACTGCAGCTCTGATTGGTTGTTTCTTACGTGGAGCGGATTAATTTCTGTAAATGGCAATAGGAGCACTGGGAGGAGCCAGAGGAGCTTGATTTTTTCACAGATTATCTGTCTCATATTCTACTGTCAGGACATAATGATATGTTTAACAAATATGTAAAAAATATATTTTTACAAAAGTTACCTACTGCAGCTTTAAATGTGGTGTTGTGAGGATGGGTTTGGGACGAACTCAGATGCAGACAGGATGTACTGAACACAAGATTTATTATACAAAAAGGGGAAAAACAAAACCCACGAGGGGGAAAACAAGGGCTAGGGTGAACACTAAAAGAATTCCACAAAACACAATAAACAAGGTAAACAAAGACTCTGAACACTAAATACTAACAAACACTCACTGCAAGACAAAGACTTCTTCGAGGGGTTTCTAGGACAAGGTATCTCAGGACAATGACATGTAGGAACACATAAGTAGAACAATGAACCGACGAAAGACAGAGCACACTAGGAGATCTAAATAGGGGAACAATTAAGACACGACAGGTGGCACAGATACGGCAATCACAACAAGACTAGGATAACAAGGGGGGCGGGGCAAGGGAATGAGACAACACAAGCACATGGCCCAAAGACAAGGCCATGTGCTTGTACACAAAACACGGGTCTGTCATGATCCTGCCTCAAGACTAGAGAAAAGTCGGGACATGAAGGCAGAATCATGACAGAACCCCTCCCTTAAGGAGCGGCTTCCAGACGCTCCCCAAGGGAACATCAAACGCGGGACAAGACTGACTGGGACAGAGACAAAAACCAACAAGACATGACAAATAATAACAAAGGCAAACATGAATAGACAATGACGGGGTTAGGGTGACAAATCAAAAAAACAAACAGGGAAGGGGAGGGGGCGGGACCACAAAGTTCATGGGGGACAGACCAGGGTGGGTGGGTGGGGTAGGAATCTTAGGAGGACAGGACGAAGGCTGACGACGGGGGGTACGGGCAGGTCTGGGTGGTGAGGGACGGGGAGGGGTCTCGGGACAACTGACAGGGGACATGACAGGAGCAGACACGGGACGCGGGGGGACAACATCTACTGGACACGGGGGAACAACATCTACTGGACACGGGGGGACAACATCTACTGGACACGGGGGGACAACATCTACTGGACACGGGGGGACAACATCTACTGGACACGGGGGGACAACATCTACTGGACACGGGGGGACAACATCTACTGGACACGGGGGGACAACATCTACTGGACACGGGGGGACAACATCTACTGGACACGGGGGGACAACATCTACGGGACACGGGGGGACAACATCTACGGGACACGGGGAGACGACATCTACGGGACACGGGGAGGCAACGACAGGACACTCGGGATTTCTGGGGACAGGGTCCGGGGACGAGACAGGACTGACGGGGACTTCTAAAATCTGAACAAGACGGGACAAATAATCAGAAAAAGACTTTACAGCTATTACAATGGGCATCTCCTTGCGAGATGAGACCGATTGTAGTAAAGCCTTGGCTGCAGAGTCGGCCGCGGCTCTCTCCTCCGCCCTCGTGACTGCTGGCTTAGTGACAGTTCTCATCCTTGCTGGCACGGGCACGCCAGCGCTCACCGCTGCTGGCTCGGGCACGCTCACCGCTGCTGGCTCGGGCACGCTCACCGCTGCTGGCTCGGGCACGCTCACCGCTGCTGGCTCGGGCACGCTCACCGCTGCTGGCTCGGGCACGCTCACCGCTGCTGGCTCGGGCACGCCAGCTCTCTCCGCTGCTGGCTCGGGCACGCCAGCTCTCTCCGCTGCTGGCTCGGGCACGCCAGCTCTCTCCGCTGCTGGCTCGGGCACGCCAGCTCTCTCCGCTGCTGGCTCGGGCACGCCAGCTCTCTCCGCTGCTGGCTCGGGCACGCCAGCTCTCTCCGCTGCTGGCTCGGGCACGCCAGCTCTCTCCGCTGCTGGCTCGGGCACGCCAGCTCTCTCCGCTGCTGGCTCGGGCACGCCAGCTCTCTCCGCTGCTGGCTCGGGCACGCCAGCTCTCTCCGCTGCTGGCTCGGGCACGCCAGCTCTCTCCGCTGCTGGCTCGGGCACGCCAGCTCTCTCCGCTGCTGGCTCGGGCACGCCAGCTCTCTCCGCTGCTGGCTCGGGCACACCAGCTCTCTCCGCTGCTGGCACGGGAGGAGACAGGGTCACAGGACCGGCAGGCCCCTTCTTCCTCCTCTTCCTCCTCGGGCGCGGTGCAGAGGCTACAGCTGGGTCAGAGGCGGGTTGGGGGAGTTTGGTCTCGGGCAGGGCAGCCTCGGACGCCGAAGACTCTGAAGCTGACTCCCATGAAAGCCGTCTCCCTCGCTTGTTGGGGAGACTTAAGGTAGTGGGAGGTACCTCAGGATCTTGGGAGGGACGTAACTGATCCCCCAGGGTTGCCACGGCCAGGACTCGACCCTCCGGGATCGCCGGCAGCTGGGTAGGTGGGGACCTCTGGGGGGTGCCCTGCGGCGCCTCCTGGGAGAACTTCTCCCACAGCCGGGCATAATTGTAGAGAACCCACTCGTTCTCAGGCGAGTATGGCAGGGCAACCCTTTTCTTCTCGGCGGGGGACGACATCCAACACTGTTGGCGGAACTCCAATTGGGATTGAGGAGTGGGGGACATCCTGTCTGCTGAGTTCCTATTTGGTCGGTTCATTCTGTTGTGAGGATGGGTTTGGGACGAACTCAGATGCAGACAGGATGTACTGAACACAAGATTTATTATACAAAAAGGGGAAAAACAAAACCCACGAGGGGGAAAACAAGGGCTAGGGTGAACACTAAAAGAATTCCACAAAACACAATAAACAAGGTAAACAAAGACTCTGAACACTAAATACTAACAAACACTCACTGCAAGACAAAGACTTCTTCGAGGGGTTTCTAGGACAAGGTATCTCAGGACAATGACATGTAGGAACACATAAGTAGAACAATGAACCGACGAAAGACAGAGCACACTAGGAGATCTAAATAGGGGAACAATTAAGACACGACAGGTGGCACAGATACGGCAATCACAACAAGACTAGGATAACAAGGGGGGCGGGGCAAGGGAATGAGACAACACAAGCACATGGCCCAAAGACAAGGCCATGTGCTTGTACACAAAACACGGGTCTGTCATGATCCTGCCTCAAGACTAGAGAAAAGTCGGGACATGAAGGCAGAATCATGACATGTGGTGCGTTACTATGCATTGATTTAATAAACTATGTAATCCTAACGCACCCCTGGCTCACACAGCGAGTGAGGAGGTGGGTTAATAACGAGATCAGCGATTATGATTGGCTAAGGCAGAGTCATGTGTTACATTGTAGCCGATCAGAGCCAGTGTTTTTATGCCAGCGTCGTCAAACACACACACACACACGCACGCACGCGAGATTCGCAGCAGAGATGGCGAGTCAGGTGCAATCCGATGAAAAGTTGGCATTTTCAAGGTGAAGATATAAGCACTAATTCAAATTCATTGTGGTCAAAGGCAAGAACGTGCATGTAATGTGTACATGTGTGTCACACGCATCCGAAGCTAGTGGCCAAAAACACTGTTCTTACAAAGATAATACTTGAAGTGCAGGATAAAACTCTTGCTGTGTGTTGACGTGCAATAAATATTGAAAGTTATGTACGAACACCTGTCTGTTCTACTCATTTTAACTGACTTGTGAAAACTGCTCCAAAATAAATATATATATTTATATTTGACATATAGCAACTTTTTTTTGTTTTTTTACAGTAATGCAAATAGTTACTTTCCCTGGTAACGAGTTACTTTTATTATAGAGTAATTCAGTTACTAACTCCGTTACTTTTTGGAACAAGTAGTGAGTAACTATAACTAATTACATTTTTAAAGTAACGTTCCCAACAGTGGGATCATGTGACACTTAAATCTGAAATTGTCACTATTTTAAAATGTTACTGTTTTTCTGTATTGCTGATCAAATAAATGGAGCCTTTTTGAGCAGAAGATCCATCTTTTATTATATACTATAAATAAAATAAATTAGTTAAATAAATAGCCCTGTTTCCACTGCAGGAACCTGTTTGATATAATATTTTGTTTCATTGTAATATATGTATGTTCCGTGATCTACATTTCTGCAGCTATTAACATGTTTAAATAAAAATAAAAAGAGGCAGTGGTGTTTGATATCATATTACTTCTTACTGTAAATATCGTAAAAAAGATTGCAGTAGCCAAGGCAAGGCTGTTGGCACTGACATCATTAATAAAATAAATTTAATGTATTAACCAATAGCCTTTTGATCTATGAATATAAAGTATATACATGTAAATGTACATACAAGCATTCATTTCTATTATTTATACATACTAGATGGATGCAAACCAAAAAGAAATACTAAACACCAAAACTAAAACAGATTTCTACAGCACATACTTTTACATTACACTATTTGAGATATAGACGTGACTTTTCTTTGACTTCACCTCTTCTGCACACAAACACACCTGTCTCAGCTGCATTACAATAGAGTTGAGGAGGTGAGCAGCTGGTGCAGGTTAGAATTAGTGCCATTCTGTCTACAGGTGTTTGTGTGTGTACTGTATCTAAGTGTGTGTGTCTATGTGTGAGAGCAGCATATGCTCAGGCCAATCTCTCTCTCCACTGGAGTCTAATGGGCACAAAGAGGTGAAGAAACAAGGGATGGAGGAGTAAATGAGAAGAAAGACTGCTGGGTCATCAGCCCATCTGTCAGACAGAAAGATCACAGCGCTGAGAGGATGAGCAGGGATGAGCTGAGGTAAAGCATCAAGGCACAAGGTCAAAGGTCACAGAAAAACAGCAACCTACTGAGTTGCAAATATTCCTCGCTAGTAACCAGTTTTGCTATTTCAGCTGCAATCATTTTTCACACAGTCAGTGTTTGGGATTGATTATTTTATTCACTAACAGGCGAGTATTTAATCATTTTGTTCGTACAACAGCAAGCAGATGTTTTTTTTATATATAAAAAAATACAAATAAAATGAGTGTGTGTCATTACACAGTAGCACACAGTCTTCATTTATTAAGAGTGAAGAATCAGTGCTGATGACTCTATTAAACAATTAATATGCATTACAGTAATATTTACGAGAGCTTTCTGCTGTTTTTACCACCAGCCGTCTGTGTTCATGACTCAGAGACCAACAGCACGCTGCTTCCTCTAGAACAGACGACAGGGACAGTCACAGGTTACACCAAAAAAAACACAAGCATGCAAACACAGACACCCAAGCTTGGACAGTGCATTACAAGCACGTCGTCCTGTTGAACATGCAGTCGGTCCAAAAGTTTATAGTGAAAATATTTTTCTAATTTAATATATTTTCAAATGACAAATTGTATGGCATAGCAATTTGAGTAAAACATTCAACTGAACTAAGACAATAAATCTGATTAAGTCAACATAACATTAAAATATAGAGCTTAATTTAATAAAGACTGTAACAGGAAAATAACAATGTTAATGCTGTAAAATGAATCCATTTTGAAAGAAAATAATATTAAGCTGTGAAGCAGCTCTGCAGAAGATAAGATAATGTTGTCATTATTAAGCTGTTGTTTCAATTCACTTCAATAACTGTCAGTGCAAAGTAGTTCTCATTACCAATGTGACAATAAGATATATATATATATATATGTGTCTCTGGAGCACAAAACTAGTCTAAGTCGCTGGGGTATATTTTCAGCAATAGCCAAAAAAAATTGTGTGGGTCAAAATTATAATTTTTTCTTTAAAGGGGGGGTGAAATGCTCGTTTTCACTCAATATCCTGTTAATCTTAAGTACCTATAGAGTAGTACTGCATCCTTCATAACTCCAAAAAGTCTTTAGTTTTATTATATTCATAAGAGAAAGATAGTCTGTACCGATTTTTCCCGGAAAAACACGAGCGCCTGGAGGCGTGACTTGTGGGCGGAGCTAAAGAATCACGAGCGCCAGTAGGCTTTTGCGTTGAGAGCGTTTGGAAGCTGTGACATTACCGTGAGGGAAAAACCATCATCCAAAACAAACCATGGCTTACAGTCAGATTCAGCCGTTTATTTATGATCCAGAATCAGATCCCGAGGCTGAAACTGAACGAGAGCAGCAGCAACGACTCGCTCCGAGCGGGGCTCGAACCCGGGTCTCCGGCATGGGAGGGGACGCACTAACAAGAAGGCAGAGAAATTTGAAGCAGTTTTACTCACCGCCTGCGGTTCCAACACACGATCGTGACCCTTTTTCGTTGGGATTGCATCATCCTTAAGAAATAAACGATGTGCAAATCCGGCGTCAAACTGGGCCTTGTTTGTAAAACAAGCATCTTCGAAATGCAGGGAACAAACACAAACACTTGCACAACTCCGTTGATGCTCTGTAAAAATAAACTCCATCCACTGGTCCCTTAATGCTGTTTTTTTTTGGTAATCTGTGCAGGGTTGTCTTGCCCTGGCAACCAAAAGCAAACTTCTTTTGTGACTTTTCACGATGCTCTCAATCTGATCAGTGAATCGCTCTGATCAGTGAAGTCTGTTGTGCTCTCTCTGCTCTGCTATACGGGAGCGCGCGCTCTTCCGGCAGAAGTGCGTCAGGACCCATATAAGGAAATTCCGCTCCATCTAACGTCACACAGAGCCATACTCGAAAAAAACTTTCCGAAACTTGTGACAAACCGGAAGGAGTATTTTGGGAACAAAAATACTCCTTCAAACGTACAACTTAATTTTTAAAAACTTTGTCCATGTTTAGCATGGGAATCCAACTCTTTAACAGTGTAAAAAACTCAGTATGCATGAAATAGCATTTCACCCCCCTTTAATGCCAAAAATCATTAGGGTATTAAGCAAACTTCATGTTCCATGAAGATATTTTCTACATTTCCTACAATATATACGTCAAAACTTAATTTTTGATTAGTAATATGCATTGCTAAGAATTCATTTGCACAACTTATTAAAGGCGTATTTAGCCTTTATCTCAGTATTTAGATTTTTTTTGCACCCTCAGATTCCAGATTTTCAAATAGTTTTATCTCAGCCAAATACTGTCTGATCATACATCCATAAACCATACATCAATTGAAAGCTTATTTATTCAGCTTGTATAAATCTCAATTTTGAAAAATTTACACTTAAGACCAGGGTCACAGGGTCACAGGGTCACAAATGTATGTGATGGTAACAAATCTCAACTACTCAAGGGGGCGATAGATCTTCATGTAAATCTGAGCGGCATTAAATTGCAGTTAACTACAATGTCAAGACTTTACCTAATTATTAACTTGCACTGCAAGTTTCTAATTAAACCTTTGCTCTTGTCATGACAATGATATACCTGAAAATGACCACAGAAGACAACAAACCTGACAGCTATAGCACTGCAATGCATTTCTGGCATTTTGGCAACAAATATTTACACAACAGGGTTGCAAGTTTAAAAAGTCCAATGAGAAAGTGCAATGCAATCTTAAATCTCATCTGTCTCAAGTATGACACAACTTAAATCCCTGTTTGCCACTAAACCTTTTTTTTTTTTTTTTAAGAATGATTATACTCCAAAAAGTGAAGAAACAATTTTCAGATTCTAAAAGTGTAGGTATAATAGTCCATGCACACTGGGTTCAAGTACCTGCATAGAGTTGCATAGACCATGCTGCGGACACAAGTCCTGAATAACTCAACATCATGAGCCGAGCAAGACTGCCTCCTTATAAAGCTGCAGTGCTTTTAAGAGGCAGCTGGGTAAAGCGAGTAACTGTTGTACAATGACCCTCTCTCTCTCTCTCTCTCTCACTTTACCTTCTCTCATCTTCCACTCCCACACACACCACTCATTTGGACATTTTCACTCACCCACACAAAGACACACACACACACACACTCTTGCATCAGTAGTGTTTGGTGATGACTGTTAATGTAAAATGTGTGACCTTCACTTCGGCTCGGAGTCCTAATGCCACCATCCCACAATACAACTGGAGCTGATCACATACTCGCAGACACACATGCAGACAGGCACACATGCATCTATATAGTCATTTCACAGTTTCTCACAGATTCAAACTCCAAAATGTGAGTCATGAAGTCTAAACACCTCATGATACAAGTCATTCTGATCTTTCAGAAACAATTTCCATTTTCCTTCCTTCTCTTGCTTTCTTTTGGAATAACTTTACTGTATGCTCATAGAACAGACATGTTACAAATGAGATTTCTTTATCATCACAGTTGTTCTTCAGAGAGAGTAATAAAGTTAACTAGTACAATAGGTAAGCTATTTGTAGGTTGGTTTTCCGCAGTAGTTGCTCTTTTTGTTTGATCTGTTCAAAACTTTCCACAGTTTTTTTGAATATCCCAATGTGTCAGACAATGCAACAATGACTTAACCAATGACATGAGTTTGGGGCGGGACTATCTGTTCATCTGACCAATAGCAGACTGAGCAGTCTGTTTGAAATCAGTCATAGAGTCATAACACTAGAAAACTTAAACTTCTGGTCCCAGATTCATTTCTTTAATGTGTTTTTGGTGAAATGTCTGAAATAAGGTAAGTCTGAAAGCTTTTTGTCAAGGGAAGCAGGGTATTGGGCTACAAAATGACATCATCCCTGCAGCACTCTATTATTTTAGCAGTTCTGTTTGGTGAAAAAAAATGGAAAAGTGACAGTAGGAAAAATCTTAGGGTGTCTTATTGCAGTGGTTTACGTGAACAAAGACATTTTTGTGTACATCAAGATCGATCCACCAGATTATAAATGACAAAGAGGGAATACTTCAGGGAATACGGGTGTAATTTTTGTTCACACAAAACTATTGCATGACTTCATAAGATTTAAACTAAGCAAATTAGTCAAATAGACTTGCTTTTTGTGTTTTAAAAAGGGAACGTAACAAACAACACATTTGAAAACCATTGTTTTATTCTAGTACAGTACAAAAGGACAGTATTCATTTAAATCTCATTAAAACACCATCTGAGATGTTTGTATGCATTATGCTAATGAGAATTTGTACTGTAGGTGAAAACCTCATGTTTTTGTGAGATTCATCCTTTAGCCTCATTTGAATGCTTAATATCATGGACAGAGAGAATAAGAAGGTTTTAAGCTGAACATATTCACCATCTTTTCTGCAACCCCATCAATCTCAGTCACAGTCCATCACTCTCCTAAAGTCTCATACACTCTCAAACACACTGAGAGAACCAGCTGATTAAAGAGCGCTGAATGAACCACAGGTTTCCCCACGCGTCCGGGTGCAAGCAGGGTGCATTGAGCCGGCGTGGCCTGCAGCAACGGCCTCCTGACCCCAGCTTTCACTGCCTAACTCAGCGTGAACGCTCACCGTAATTAGATATGGTGTGACAGCGGCTCATTATTCCTGGAATGCCTACAACTGAAGGTGAGCGTGTGTGCGAAGATTGTCATACAGCCTGTGGAGAGCATCTGCTGTGAGAACGGGCTCTTTGCTTGAAAGATCCAGGAAGATCAGCTTTGATAAATGACGGCTCTATCATGCCCTAGATCGATCTAGTGGAGAAAAAAAAACACCTGGATGGAGAAGCGAGAAGATTTTCTGGCCATCGCAGTGCTAAAAAGAGGACAAGGGGGAAAAAAATGTGCACTCATTTCTTCTCGCTGACCTTGTCTCATAAGCTTCGGCTCCTTTTCAGCACACAGACACACACGGACTGTAAACACAACATTCACGTCATCTACTGTATGCCACAGAGAGACAGAGCTTGTGACAGCACATCACACATACTCATACTCACTCAAGTGTGTCAGCACAAGACACAAAACTGCCCTCTACTTATGAAGTTCAAACTCTAAGCTGTGTTGAGTTTCCCAGAAGACATTTCTGCAGGAGAACGTAATGAGATTTCATCCAACATAGCAAGATTTCACCTCTATAATACATATCTGCAAGATAAAAACACTCACATAGCTAATTTAACTGCACATGATTCCACAGGAACAAATGTTTGTTTTCATTCAAATCTAATAAACTTCTTTGCCTTTTCTCCTCTGCTGATGCAATCAGAGCAGTGTGGGTGGGTAAAATAATATTAACCAATAAAATCGTCATCTAACATCCAATAGTGTCAAAATTTAAATCACAACTATAATGATAACACAGATGAATATCATTGGACTCACTTTTAGGACATTTTGCCAGTACATTCCCATTTTTTGGTTGTCAAAACATTGACAACCAATCAGAATACATCCTTGCTTTAAAGAGCTTGAACATTTAAAGTGGCAGATGACAAAACATGTTTGTGCAGTGCCTGCTTGATAAACAGGATATTATTGTGCATTGTTGTGGATGCTAATTAAGTTATAATTATAGGGTCACACTTTATGTTAGGGTCCAATTCTCACTATTAACTAACCATTAACTTTGACTTTTGCCTCAATTAACTCCTTATTTGCTGCTTATTAATAGTATATAAGGTAGTAAAAAATTACATACTGCTAACGAAACAGTACACAATGTATACAGTTACTTTTTCAAATAGCAGATAAAACTATATAATATCAAACACTACAAATGTCAAACAGTATTATGCCAAATTGTTGTCTCGTGCATTTCGATACAGCATACTGTATGTGTATTATGCATCCTCTCTAAATGAAATTTAGGCTTTTTTCTAAACATTTAACACTGGGCAGTCCAATCAAATTAAAATTCTAGAAAGTAAAATTAAATATAATTTCAGTTCATTTCTTGCATTGAAACTGAAATGTTAACTTGATCAAACTGCATTATCAGACATTATATACTGCACATATGCACTAGATCATTCATGTGTGTAGTCTCTACAGTATGCATACTAGCATAAGCTCAATAGCACAATACAGGTATGATAGCTTTGATACCTTGTTAGTAGGGATTCACACAGAACACATTTTTGCTTTAAAAAAAAGTGTTCTGTGTGGGCACTGGAATGAGGAAAAACACAAGGTCTCAAAATGTTTCTTTTTAAGCTGAACTTATTTTAACTTGAGTGCCATATTTTTTTTTTTTAGAATATTATGTAATGCACGGGATGCTGCAAAAGATGTAAGATGCAAATGCAACAGTTAAACGGGTCCATCTAGCACATTTACATAGAAAAACAATGGAAAGGCAGCACCGTGGAATGGAAGAACGTGTTCTGTGTGAACATCCCCTTATACATTCTAATCAATACCCTGCAATAATACCTCAAAACCCTAACACACACTGTATCCTACACAAATATTAAGAGTACATTTACATTCAAGCGTTTGTAGATGCTTTCGTCAATAGCAACTTACGAAGGATTCAATGTATAGATTTCATGTATTCTCTGGGAATCGAACCCATGTTATTAAGCTACATTAACGCTGTAGCATGACAGTATGCTGCTCTGAACATTGCCGCTGTCTTCCCACCAGACCAGACACATTGCTGAAACATCAATGCGCTCCGTCTGTACATACTCGGCTCTCTACTGTGTCATCTTCTGTCTTATCCAGTAAGACTCTGAGAAGAACAACTGGTCCTTTGTTTGAAGTGTTTCTGATATTTTTCAAGGCTTGTTTTTTCTCTCTTTTTTCATTTCTTTTTTATGTGAAGGTCTCGACTGGTTTAGAGAGGCTTGGTAATTGAATGCTGAACACTTCATGAAAAGAGACTTGACTTTTCACCAAGTTCTGATACAGTGGACAAAGGTGTCAGTTTCCATAACGCGTCACCTCTTGCTAACAAACAGTCAGAAAAGTAAAGAGTAAAAAACCACAGATACATACATAGATGCCTCATTAGCAGCTGTTTCTAAAGGCAGCTATACTAAGGGTGACCAAACGTGCCATTTTCCCAGGACAAATCCTGGCCAGGATTTATATATTGCCTAAAATATCCACGTTTTGGCTTTGTTTGTGCTGTGCAGAACAATTGTTGTATGAGAAAGTACTGTGATGTCATACACCAATCGGTACGCTCAGGGCTCCTACAAGTCCAACAGTAATATGTGCACGTATTTGCATTGCTTTGACCGTTCTCTATAGATCCCACCTTCTCACGCACCACGACTGGTCGATTACGTACAATGTCTGCATGTTACTGGTCAAACGATCATTACCTTGCTTGATAAACAGGATATTATTGTGCGTTGTTGTGGATGCTAATTAAGTTATAATTATAGTTATCTTAATAGATTTTTTTTTTTGAACGGGCCTTTAAAAATAAGTAATTTAGCTTCTGTTTCATAAAAAAAAAAAAAAAAAATTACATACTGCTAACGAAACAGTACACAATGTATACAGTTACTTTTTCACATAGCAGATAAAACTATATAATATCAAACACTACAAATGTCAAACAGTATTGTGCCACATTGTTGTCTCATGCATTTCGATACAGCATACTGTATGTGTATTATGCATCATCTCCAAATCATATTTAGGGTTTTTTCTAAACATTTAACATTGGACAGTCCAATCAAATTAAAATTCTAGAAAAACGATCATTACCTTCATTAAGTATGAAAACAGGAAACCAAAGCCAAAACGTGGATATTTTAGGCAATATAGAAATGTCCAGTCCTGGGAAAAAGGCCCTTTTGGTCACCCTAAGCTATACAAGTCCATGAACACTTAATAATAAATGTCTTTACTGACACACTTGATCAATTGGGTACTTTCTGTATAAAATTATTATATTACATTAAATTATATTATAATATAATACACACATTTTTGCTTCCAGAAGACATTTATTATAAATGTCTTTACTGGCACAATTGGGTAATTTCAGTATAAAAGCATTATATTATATTATATTATATTATATTATATTATATTATATTATATTATATTATATTATATTATATTATATTATATTATATTATATTATATTATATTATATTATATTATATTATATTATATTATATTATATTATATTATATTACAAACATTTCCAGAAGACCACCGAAGACCCAAATTACACACCTCTTTATACTACCTGGAGGTGAGGAAGTAAAGAAAGAAAGAAAGAAAGAAAAATACTTGGTCTGTCACACAACTCTACAATATTAATTACATCAGAGCAGCTTGTGAATAATTAAGAATGCCTATTTAACAGCTCTGAATAATTTAGTTCTAGTCAGGGCATGTGTGCATAATGTGATCGATAAGCACAGAGTTTAACCAATGAATCAGCAAAGGTCTCTATAAGAAGGCGGTGTGCCTGCGTATCTATCCACTGCTGAGGCAGTCAATCATAACGTGTGAAAGCCATGATTTCTATATCTGTGCTTTTCCTGCAGCAATTAAACGAAGCATTTCTACAATGCAGTACATTTTCATTCCCACATGAGATATTTTAAAATAAAACAAATATTTATAAACATGCAAATCATATAAGTCAATTTCATATATCAAATATCACAAAAAGCTAAATATAATCCTGCAATTATATATATATATATATATATATATATATATATATATATATATATATATATATATATATATATATATATATATATATATATATATATATATATATAGCTCACTATTTCCATCTCTTCTGACTGCATTCTTGCTATTGTGTACAGTAAATGTAAATAATCGAGACACAATTAATGGCGGAACAACTTTCAATCTTTCACACAAGCACTAACAGAAAGACATACAGAAATGTCAGACAGAAGTCGTCTTGTAAAAGCCTGTGAATCATACAGCAATTTCCGATGTGGACACAAAAAACGATATTAGTATTCTATGGAAGTTGTTCTCCCTCAGTGAAACATGTTATTGAAGCTATAGCAAAACCCCGCGGCACTTTGTGCTAATGTGCGCTCGGACTTGGTTTGCGTGTCCTCTGCAGAAGCGGCGTGTTAAAGCGTGTGACCGCTGACAGCTTCCTAAATGGTTTGTGGCTGTGGAATGAGGAGAAAGCCAGCTTTTCATGATATCTATTACAGTTTATTTAGGAAAGTGTCAGGAGGGATATTGCTGTGTCAAAACAGAAAACACACACGCTGGAGGAATGCTATAGACAGGCTACAAAACAGATTTACTGGAAAAGTGTCAGAAATGCGACCGCCTCACTTTCAGGCTCGCAGGAGAGGCCGACTGTGGAACAGATGTGTTTAGAAAAATCACAGGGAATATCAGTGGCGTGTTACATTGCATTTGCAAATGAGCGATGCTGATAAAATATTAAGGTATGATGCGTTAATTTATGCCTGACAGTAAGAGGAATGTGTCCTGAAATGTTCTTAACAGGTGGTACTGAAAATTAATCTGATGTCTCTAAAGAAATCATCTTTAATACAGGTTAAGCTCTATGAACAGCACCTGTTGCATTTTGTTGGAATGAAAAAGTGAAGTGCAGAAATCTATTGTAATCTTTTTACATTTTTAATTTCACTTTGAATCAATATGATGCATACTTGCTGAATAAAAGTAATAATTCCTTAAAAAATAAAAAATTTTGACCCCCAATAATAAAACTTTTCCTTCAGCAAGGATACATTTAATTGATAAAAGGGCTGGTAAAGACATTTAACCTGTTAAAGGTCACCCCGTCCCGTATACGGGACGCCTACGTTGACTATACTATATTACAATCTTGACAAACTATATATCGTTGGAAGTCTCCCAAATATATATTTTTCCAATATTTTTTGTTAAACATTATGTAGGAAAAGTAATAGATCAATTTATGACAAGAGTGCACCCTCAGAAATCTACATTACAAAAGGAGCTTTGACCTTTGTTTAAAAAAAAGACTTCCTCGTTGCCTTTTTCTCTATCACTTTTTAGAAATCATCAGAAGTTATATATCACTTGAAAACATAAAATCTCAAAATTCATCCTTCAAAACCCATTTTAAAATCAGACATTGCATTACCATGTAAATGGTACATCAAAATCATGTTACAAAATGTTTTCAGTCATGAATTATACAAATTTATTTTTGTATCATGCACATTCATGTCTATCTTCAAAAACGTGAGTGACAGTTAACAGGTTAAAATGTTACAAATGTTTTCTAATATCTAATATTTTGTTCTTTTATGTAATAAGGAATCCTGAAATCATGTTTTACACGCAAAAAAAAAAAAATTAAGCAGTTTCAACAGTGATAATAACAAGAAATAATAAGAAGACATGAGTAACTGTAGCTTTGCATCAAAGAAATACATTGCATTTTAAAATGTATTACTTAAGAAGACAGTTATTTTAAAATGTAATAATATTTCATATTATTAGTATTTTAACTGTATTTATGTTCAAATAAATGCTGACATGGTGAACACAAGAGACTTCTTTCAACAATTATCTTTGACCCCTAACTATATTTATATCCATATAAATAAATATAAAACAGACATTAATATAAAAACTAAACATACATTTTAAACTATATATATGAAGAAAATATGACTATGGCTGGTTGCTTTACATGCATCTTCCTGTTGAAAAAACAGTCAGAAGGTTTTATGAAGTAAAACTAAATATGAAAGACTACAATAATATGCATTCATTTCTGTCAAGTCAATGGCATATGTGAGTCTAAATCAGCGCAGCTTTCAGACACACTGAGTAGGTTCATTAATACATGAGAAACATTGACATCCTGAGAATAACTTGCAAATTAACTCAGAGCTGCTCCTGTGTACACACAAGTGTGTGTGTGTGTGTGTGTGCAGAAAAAGGACAATACAATTAATCAGACCGGAGCGTGGCTCTAGTCCCAGAGAAACTGATGTATACACACAGTAAAGGACTTAATTCACAAATAAACAGGGTTATAATTCAGAGAGAGCAGAGGACAGTGAAAGCAGGCCATAAATATGTATTGCATTGGGAGCAATATCATACATGCCAGAGAGAGAATAAAGAGAAAGACAGAGAGAAAGACGGAGAGATGAAGGGGGAGGAAACTTCAGAGGAACAGACACTGCATGCATATATCATCATAAAATGTGCTCTTTCAAACACACACAGAGTGATATTCCACGTCCTGTCCTCAAGCTATAACAGGTAGTAGTCACATGCTCACAGGAAAGAAGAATCACAAATGAGATCATCAGAAGTCTCGTTTGTTTCTCTTAGACAGGAATGAAATGAACTGAGACATTTGCACACTTATTTTTCTCCTGGGACAAAGCCTCAGTTATCTCATATGTAAAACTATTAGAGTTTCAGAAGATGGCTGTGCTCAGATTTACATAGATACTGAAGTCTGTGATCAAAAGTCTGAGGGCCCTATTCATACGCCCGGTGCAATATGGCACTAGGTGCAGCACAAGTGTGCGCCCATTTGTGGATTCATGGGCGTGCTGGTCTAAAAAAGAGGTGTGTTTAGGTGCATTGCTGGTACCTTGCTAACTGAAAATAGACTGCACCATAGACCAACTCAAACCTGGTCTAAAGTCTAAAGTCAATGCTGCAATATATACATACATACATACATACATACATACATACATACATACATATAAATATATATATATATATATATATATATATATATATATATATATATATATATATATATATATATATATATATATATATATATATATATATATAAAACATTATGTTATTTAAAGAGTGCGTTTGTAGAAAATGCACCTCTGGGAAGGTCCACATCGCGCATTCACTTTGCTTATTACACACAGGGATGCGCAGCAGCACACAAACATTTTTAAATATGAAGCAATAAAAGATTAAAATGTAAAAGATTATTATTGTGTAGGCTACATGAATATAAAAGTGCCTACATGTTACAATGGATAGCCATTGCATGTATCAGAAATAGACTACCTATTCGCTTGAACACAAGCAGCTCCGTTTCATCTCAGAGACGTGTTCTGTCTTTGCGCTCCTCCGTGTAAATAGCAAATCCATCATGGCACGAGCACAACTGCCTCTTAAAGGGAATGGGAGATGACACTCTGATTGGTTTATTGCACGTTATGCCCAAAAAACACTGATAGGGACAACCTATTAGACCATGCACCAGTTTTCCTTAGGTTACAAAATGAAAAAAAAAAAAAGATACATTTATGTATTTACAACACCAAAGTTGTGTTCCTAAAGGTCAGATATCAGAAAATCTAATATGTGCAAGTACATTTTTACTTTTTTTCAAATCAGGAGGAAACCAATCTGACCCTATTTCCTTTCTTAAAGCATGTTCTTGGTTTTACTGTGAATGATTCATTGGTAAATGTGTGTTTGTAATCTTACCAGCTACCACCGTTTACAGAGCACTTTTCACAGAATTATCTATAAAATAAAATCCATCAAATCAGAGAAGTAAAATGGGCTATGAATGTTATTTCATGTTCACTGATAGTAGCAGGAAGTGGAAGAAGACTGTATGTTAAGATTGCTATAGCACCCCTCGTGGCAACACTGATAATGCAATGCACATTTTCAATTGTGTTATGACACGTTTATAGTTGGCTTCAGGCCTTACACTCGCACACACACAGACACACACACATATGTACAACAAAGTGAGATGTGGTACAGTAGACAATCAGCTTTTCATAAGTAAATTCAATAACCTACTCTCTCATTTCACAGCTACAGAGAGTCTGATGAAAGCAATAACAGCTTTTAGCGGCTCATGAGACTTAATGCACAGAAAGATCATCTGGCTATTCATTAGAGAGAGTTTCCTTCTGGATTCTGTGTGTGTGTGTGGTGTGTGTGTGTGTGTGTGTGTGTGTGTGTGTGTGTGTGTGTGTGTGTGTGTGTGAGCTGCAATCTCATTACACGTATCTAATCTAACTATTACATTCAGCTTCCTACTCTGAGAGCTTTTAAATTACATCACACTCATGTACACACAGAGATGCATCTCAGTGAACACATATAAATGCATGTAACACTGACCCATGTATAAAACGTTGCATAGATTTCATCCTAAAAGCTATATTTTGCGTACGTACAAAAGTTTTCAGGTTTTTAAAACCCCGCGTTCGCCAGAACATGCGCAAAAATCCCTTTATAAATCCCAGTCAGCAGAAGATTGTGCGCACGTGCCTCTCCACCCCGAAATCACTATAAATGGAGCTTACAACGTCGAGTTTTACTATGCATAACCATGACACCATGATTAACACAGTTAACACACTGTGATGGAAATGACTTAAAATTTACACTAGCTTTCAGAATTGAAATAACTCTCTTACTCTCACCAAGGCTGCATTTATTTAATCAAAAATGCAGTAAAACAGAAATACTGTGAAATATTAGCCTACTTATTACAAGTTAAGATGACTTGATTCCATTTGACTATATTTTAAACAGTAGTTTATCCCTGTGATGACAAAGCTGATTTTTCAGCAGTCAATATTCCAGTCTTCAGCGAAGTCCTTATTAATCATCATAATATGCTAAACTGGCTCTCAAGAAACATTTATTATTATTCATGTTTAAAATAGTTGTGTAGCAGTTCCGTGCAATTTAATGCATGCTCGCTGAATCAAAGTATGAAATGCTTTCAAACCAAAAACTTCACTGATCCCAAACATTTGATTGGTATAGTGTATTCCTGTATGATTACTGTTGGATGTTTTTAAATTAAAATAAAGAGTTTAAAGTGCAAAAAGTCTAGAAAAAGCCAAACATGGCATAGAGTTTACCACTGAACTGAGATCAGCCTGTAACCGCCCATCCAGCTGGTCATATAAGCTGCTGACCTATTTTTAACATTTTCAGCATTTTGACTGAAGAAAATATTCCAACATTTTCCAAATGTATTTAAACAAGATAAAATGTGTAAAGCGAAGTGTACCATATTCCATTCATTAAAAGCATAATCAAATCAGCCAAAATGCTTAAGTAAACATGCAACTGATGAGTAGCCTATGTGTATATCTTTGTGAATGACTACAGTCACTAAAGTCTCAAATCCTCAAGCTTCCTGTGGAGTTCTGCAGGCACAGTTTCCGCGTGGGCCAGTAATGAGACACACTCCTGCTCATCTCATACACACACACTGGTTTCATATAGAGAAAAGACAGACTCTCTACCATTCAATTCCTCTGTCACTAAAGCACAAGACATTCAGCCCCTTCACTGATTGAATCCATCTCTCTCATCTACTCGGCTTCTCATTTTTGGGATGTAACTGCTGAGAAACAATGAAACTTTTCCATCATCCCTCATTTTATGTATTGTCCCATCACACTGTCTTTCATTTTTCTCCCTTTCTTTGCACGTCCATCTTTTCCCATTTCTCTGTGCACTCAAAGTTTACAGTTCTGTACCTCAAATCATCCTGCAGTGCAAACGGTCCACATTTTACTTTCAATAAGTGGTCATTTTTGGACTGTTTCGCAGAAGGATTTGAGTTCTGAAAGTTTCAATACAGTACTTATTCATAGTATGATGAACCGAATAAATAGAAACCGTAATTTAAGCTTTAGGGGCCGTTCACATATCGCGCCTAAAACGCGTGGAAAACGATATGCGCGCCGCTTTCTCCTTCTTTCCAAAGCGCTCGGGCAGTTGCGCCCCTGAGGCGTCTGCCTTTGCTAAGCAACCATGACGTGCTCTCTCCATGAAGACGCGGAAATTTCAGCAAAGGATAAATAGATTTGCAACTCTAAAAATCGCTTGCAGTAGCTCTGCTACTAAATTATTTTCAAAATTGCAATCCATATACAACTATGATCAGCTGTTTCTTCATCTTGGCTGAGCTTTCAACATTGTTACGGGAAAGGATTAAGCTGATTGGTTAGTTCTTGTCACATGACCCGTGGTGCGCTTGCGGCATTCTGAAAAGTTGAGATGTTTTTAACTCGATGTGGTACGGACGCGCCTGGAAAAAACAGGCGTGTCGCACCGCGTGCTTCCTTTATGAGCGTGCATACAGCGCGCCTACATTGGAAATAATGAACTTGCACGCGCAAAAGACGCGATATGTGAACGTCCCCTAAATTTGGCCAAATATAAACTTTAATTATCAATTAATTTAATTGATTAACTTTAAGTTAATCAAAACTTTCATTGTATCAATTAAAAACTCAAATAAAATCTTAGCCTTATGCAAACATTAAACTGCAGTTTTTATATTAACTTTTTAATTATATAAATATGTTTCTACTCCAATACCTTTTTGAAATATAAAAATTTAAATAGTGGCTGTAATTAACACTTGCTTTCAAGACATTAAATAATTAATAACGATAAAATAATACATCTCATCTTCATATAAGGCTTCATATTAACGTTTTTTTTTTCATCCATCAACTGAAAACAGCATAGACTAAAATATTAAGAATATATCTATTTTTTGTAATTAAAGAATTGCTGTAGGTTTAACAAAATAAAAAAAATCAATGTGGAATTGTAAATCAACATGATTTTGGCTGTTTTTCTTATTTTTGCTTTTGTTTTTTTGCTGTTTCAGATGGATATTTTGCATGTGTGCATCACTGCTTATTTCAAAATATCAAGAGAAATATGATGCATGGCCCATTCAAAGAATGGGTTTTATCACAATATATATGTTTTAAGCCTTTAAAAGAACACGAAAAATAATGTACACATTTGTAAATGATATGAAAAACAGTGTTTGCTCATTCCTGCTGTTAACGCAGGATACAGATACATTAGAGCTGTTACTCCGATCACACACATTCCTAACAGAAAGGCGACCAAGGTTTATTTTGTGCTCTAACTGCTAATCCATCAAAGTCTTCCCTATCTTTACAAGAATGAAAATGCACTGAGCAGAAAATCCAGCGTATGTCTTACAAACTTGCAAGAGTTTTCAGCTAATTCTCACTAAAGAGGGGATTTGAGTGCTGCTCTCATGTGCAAACCTACGTGCCGATGCCCTGCAGTCAGATTGCGGTTTAAAGCCTTTTTAGCACAGCCTCAGTTAAACTAAAGATTAGGCTTAAATGCAATTGGGTGTCTCATAAGGGTTCAGAGGCAGTGTTATGAGAAGTGATGCTGTGTGCGTATGGATGGACTGGTATCTTCTGGAGGAAATGAGAGAGATAGATGAGAAGCATATTGTCTCGTTTAGGCAGCAGTTAGTGGGAATTTATTGTTGGCAGAATGTGTGCGTGTGGATATGAATGTAGTGTTGATGTTTGTGTTCACACTTACAGAGAGGTTGACGTGTGCGTGTGCAATAGCGGCCCACTAATCTGGCAATTTTAAGATTATCAGACAGTAACTGCACCCAACTGACCAAATTTCCTATATACCTCTCAACCCTATTGCATACTAACAGCAAGGCTTCAGCTGCTCTCTGTTCTTCTGTACTTTTGTTTGACTTCTTTGACCGGAAAGGCCTCCTTTGTTGGCCCAGCAATCTAACTGACCTCATATGAGACAAACCACTCCAAATATACCTCCATTCTCCTCCCTCACTTCCAAAAAAAATAGGAAGTACAAGACAGAAGACTAACTCAGGAGTCAAGTGCAAAGAAAAGGAGAGCAGGGGAGAGTAAGAGTATCATTCTCTAAAAAGACATGCTATGTTCAGTGTGTTAGAATAGCATACTAATTTTACTTATTCTGCAGATTACAGTATGTATACAATACATTTTTAACATCTCTAAGTTCTTATTGGATGCATGTTCAGAATAGCATATCCCCATAATGCTCAAACTACTATGTGCATTGTGCTAATTTTCTGAATGCACCACAAAAAATTATTGATGACAATTGCTAAATGTGCAGCAGACAGTGCACACTGCACGTCACAGTGTATCCCACAATGCAATGCACTCTCGATCTCCCTCATTCAGTGTGGTAAAATAACTGCATGTAATGCAAGCTGCAACTTGTTGGAAGAAAATGCACTTACAGGAATACCTGGGATTCAATACAAGTCAAGCTCATCCATCAGCATTTGTGGAATAATAGTGATTATCACCAAAAAAAGTGAAGAAGGCCAATCTGTAAATACTCAATGTTTCAATAGTTTAGCAAAAATACATAAACAATATGTGTTGTTGGACAACAACAATTGTACAACTTTGTTTGTATTATTTAGGAACTAATATGTATACTAATAGGCATACTTAATGTATTAAAATGTGAACTTTAGGTGTAAGTTCCTGCTCCATTGATTCAGATTTTGTATTTTTTAAAGTGTACTGTATATGTAAATGTTAACCCTCATGGTTGTCTATTATACTTGCTACTATGTGCTACAAACAAAACTCAAAGTTCCTGACAAACAACGTAAATCCAGTGACCAGTTCTATCTCAAAAGCACTCTTTGTATCATACCTAAACTTTTAAACACGACTTTACTCATAATTCAGTCAGATGAAAGTGCCGTTTAAGTGCAGTGTGCATCAAACGGTCAGCGAAGGGACTGTGAGGCTGAGACGCATCTTAACTGTCCAACAAACAGAGCATGTGGAAAGTGGCCGAAATGATTAGTGCAGGCCAGACATGTGTGTGCATTTCCTCTAGTGTAAAAGCATGAGGTTTCATCTCGTGCAGATCTCTCCGTCTCAGAACAGAGTTGATGATCAGAGACTTTCCCAGGATCTACACTGCTGAGCTGCTGCTTCATCATGGAGAGTTTCTCAGAAGAGAATGTGTGTCGTGTTGCATCTCTTGAGTCCAAAGCAGGTGCAGGAGTGTGTCTCTCTCACACACACACACACACACACACTCACACACTCACAGACCAAAATCTTGGCACGCAGACAGGCATTAATTTTCTCTCGTTCATCAAGCACAAATCACAGCAAACAATGCTTAATCAATGAGCAGGCCTCATTGACAAACGTCTGCAGTGAGACACAAGTGAACAAAGAGCTCAAACCAGAGGAGAAAAGAGCGAAATCATTCACCCAGTGAAATTAGGCACACCTGCAATCTCCTCTGAGGACGAACACACACGTGTACGTGTTCACAAGGCCAGTGCTAATGGGGTGAGCAGTGGGAATGATTCTAGGGGTCCATGGGGACCCCACAAATTTTCCAGGAGGATTCAGTGGAGTAATACAATGTACTTTTTACATCACAACAAAATTGACTAATTCATACTCCATCCACTACGTGATGCAAGTAAATTTAAAGGAACAGTGCATCCAAAAATTTTACTTCTGTTAACATTTATTCACCCCTAAATATAATTTATAAGAAATTTGTATTTTATTCAGCAAAGATATTGATCAAAATTGACAGTGTAGAAACTTATAATGTTACAGTTTCCTTTAAAATGTCTATTCATTACAGAATCCTGGGAGAAAAAGTATCACAGTCTCCACAAAAACATTAAGCAGCACAACTGTTTTCAACTTTATTAATAAAAGAAATGTTTCTTGAGCAGCAAATCAGCATATTAGAATGATTTCTGAAGGAACATGTGACACTGAAGACTGAAGGAATGATGCTGACAATTCAGCTGTGCATCACATGAATAAATATAAGAAATCTTTATTTTATTTTATTTTTTTATGATCCCAAGTTTTTGATGAAAGATCAAATAAAAAGTGTCAACAGGGCCAATATAGGATCATTTTTAATTTAACTTTGCACTATGACTCAACACGCTCACAAACATGCACACTGTCCTTTTCTATCAAGACTCAGCAGACCTGTCAGTCATATCGCTGCCCTGATACCCACAACCATGGTGACTACATATCTCGGGATATCTTCACAAAAATAGACATATGCTGATTTAATTTTTCATTTTTGGTCCTGAGGATACGTGTGAGTCACACCATAGAGAGCATCGAATCCTACTTTCCTGACAGCGGCGTGTGTGCGTACTGAGCGACGGTGACGTGGTCTGTCCTGCGTTTGGCTTCACCGCTCAAGAAACACTTGTTGAGCTCTGATCACATGTGTATTCATCAGTGTGTAAGAGAGAAATGAGAGTCAGACTGAGTCAGAGATGAGTAAGGAAACACACACTATGCTCACAGAATAAACGCCATAATCCATGAATACAGTATGCTTCGGTGGGAATTTAATAAAGCACTACAGACACAAATCTCATTACCCATCCAAAAATCACATCCATTTATTTATTTATTTATTTTGCCCTTATCCCATCTCAGAGGTCTTAACCTTCTTGAAGGTATTGTTCAAAATTCAAATCATACAAAAGAATCATAACTATGACATATCTACTGAAAACTTCTAATTAATTCAATGGAGCAAAATTAGAGGATTAATTATTGCATTCAAAAAAATGTACAAATTATTTCATATTCCTTAAATATTAATTATTATTTACTCATGTTACTGACCAAAAATTGTATATATGGTACCGTAACTGTCCCACATTCTGTGCATGGCTTAAGTAAATAAACTCTATTTTCTATACTCTTCCTTTTACATTTATATTAATTACATTTTAAAATATATTCAAATATAAAAGTTATTTTATAACAACATTTCATAATATTACTGTTTTACTAAATGTTTTATCTATTATTTCCTCAGTGAGAATAAAAAAAATCTTACATTAAAAAAAATAATATATATATATATATATATATATATATATATATATATATATATATATATATATATATATATATATATATCATTTTTATTTTACTTTTTACCAGTAGTGTAAGAAAATATTGCTTGTATAAAATAAATAAGTCATTTAAATAAATAATACATTTATTCATATTTACTTTGACCTCCTGAGGCTGACAATCCATATTTTCCAAAGGTTAACCACCTCCTTTTGCTGAACATTGGTTGAAAGCAAAAAGATAGAAAGCAGAGTGTATAAGAGTCTTTAAAATAACTGGCTATGGAATATGATGAGCACTGTTGGGAACGTTACTTTAAAAAAGTAATTAGTTATAGTTACTCACTACTTGTTCCAAAAAGTAATTGAGTTAGTAACTAAATTACTCTATAATAAAAGTAACTCGTTAACAGGGAAAGTAAGTATTTGCGTTATTGTAGAAAAAAAAAAAGAAAGAAATTGATAAATGTCAAAGAATGTTGTTTTTTTTAAGCAGTTTTCACAAGTCATTTAAAATGAGTAGGACAGACATAACTTTCGATATTTATTGCACGTCAACAGACAGCAAGAGTTTTATCCTGCACTTCAAGTATTATCTTTGTAAGAACAGTGTTTTTGGCCACTAGCTTTGGATGCGTGTGACACACATTATGTACACATTACATGCACGTTCTTGCCTTTGACCACATTTAATTTGAATTAGTGCTTATATCTTCACCTTGAAAATGCCAACTTTTCATCGGATTGCTCCTGACTCGCCATCTCTGCTGCTGCTGCGAATCTCTGTGTAGCTGAGCTGTTGTGTGTTTGTGTATGTGTGTGTGTGTGTGTGTGTTTGGCGCCACTGATAAAGTGGCGCCAAAGTAAATAAAGAAACACAGTGCAAATGCTCACAATATGGGGAGAAAATAAATAATTTTTTTAAGTGTATTTTGCAGCACTTTATTTGATTGTGTTGTGAGCATTTGCAGCACGCGTGTTGTCAAACTGATTAAGTTGTTTTCTTAATTTGAGCCCTCTTGGCCACCATACAGTGCAGTAATACAATCTTTCATCAATTATTCAATGCTTTTTACTTTTGCATTTACTTCTAGATTTATATATAAAGTTGCTAAAGCTAAACATTTAAACTACTTTTCTTACTTTATCACAAACATTCTAAATTAAAACTTACCATTGACAGAAACAGTCAGGTCTACTGCCCTTTCTTTTGCATTTAAATCTTTATCACAAGAAATCTTGCGGTTCATAAAGAACTTTAATTAAGAACTTTAAAATTATTGCCTTGTTTATAAAAATAAAAAAAAATACAATTTATAAACTTTAATGAAGATGCGAAACTGCCTTGATAGTGCAAGTGACTATTCGTGTGTCAACTGTGTAGCTCACTTTAGAGCAGACGTGATGTGATTTCAAGCCATTTGCATTTTGAGAGAGAAAGAGAGAGCGTGCTGTGATTCATTCACGCTGTTTGTGAAATTATGTCTTACAGAAACTTTTTCAAATTACTTTATAAGTTATTTAATGAAGAAATATGAATTGTACCTTACCTAAAGCATTATAATTATTTCAGCCTTTTTAGAGACCACCGATCAATTTTCCCAAAGAGAATATCGGCCAATTGTGATCTGTAGCCGATCCATCCGAGCACCCAGAAATATAATATTATTTAATTTGGGGTCTAAAAAAGTTATGTTTTCATGAAAATCACCTACATAATAAACATAAGTCAAACAGAAAACATGCATTTGAGTGATCTCACACCCCTACAGCCCCTACTCACACACACACACACACACACACACGCCCCAGTTCTGCTGTGTAGTGGTGCTAAAGCATTAATAATGCAGAGCTGTTTGGAGGAGGTGCTGTTTATTCTGCATGAAGAACGAGAGGGAACAAGAAAGAAAAGAGTGAGCTGTACAGAGAAGTTTAGGTAAAGAATCAATGATCGAGGTGAGGAACGCGTGAGCTGAAGGCAAGAAACGTCTGAGGAAGAAGCACTGACAGACAACAGCAGGAACAAACAGATGATAGATGAATGATGCTGCTCTGAAAGACTGAGGGACACACAGACAGGAGAAAGACAATCTGTGGGCCGACAACTCTTTCTTCCTCCAACCAGGCAACATGCTCAATTCCAAAAAGTTACGCTGCCTCCGTGTGTGAAGCGTTCCCTGTACATATGTCAGTCCTGTGGGTTGTCATTACCTCATCATGATCTCATCGTAACCTCCTTTGGCCGCGTCGGGGCCGGCTACTAAAAGCATGAGCAGACTGTAAACACATGCAAGGGGGCTTTGGGAATAGGCCTCTGCTGGTAGATGCCACAACCACATCAATATGTGGGCAAAAAAGCATATTTTTCTGACTAATTAAATAAAAGCAACAAATAAATTCCAAAACCGCAACAAAACAAGTAAAGACGAGAGCAACGGGTCACATACTTCTGGAAGAGCTGAGATTGGAGATGAACTGCGATGCTCACCACTTTCTTCAGGTATATAACAGCTACCTGAGTCTAGCTGGTGAAAACAAATCTATTTAAACGTATATAAACAAAGATATACAAAGAGAGAAATGTGGATTAAATGTGAATCATGCTGTCAGGGTTTTATATTAACAACTACTTTAGGATGGAAACTGAGGCAAAAAAGAAGAGCCGTTCAGGTCAAGTTAATCAAGTCTGTAAAACCATGTGAAAGAAGTTTAGATAAAACAGATGAGACAGTCAGATGTGCTGCTTTTACTTTGTTTCCGGAAAATTAAATCTAATCGTGCAGGATTTTATTTTGAGACCCTATGATCTCATTGCAAGACTTTTACCTTTTGACCACATAAACATTGTACCTTATAATACAGTTTTGTTTTTGTATCTAATCTGCCTTGGCAATGTAAAACCAGCCATTCCAGAAATATGAGCATATACTACTTCAAAATGTAATCAAGATACTTTACAAGATACAGTAAAGTATTTAAATGTCATTTATTTAAATAATAATAAAAGAGTATTTTTTTTCTATTTGGATATACTGTAAAATGCATCTTCACTCCAGACTTCTGTCACATGATCTTCAGAAATCATTCTGGGATACTGATTTGATGCTCAAGAAACATTTAATATTATTATCAATGTTGAAAAAATGTGCTTCTTAATGTTTTTGTTTAAACTGTGAATTTTTGTATTTATTTTTTTAGAATTCCATGTTAAATAAAAACCTTTTTTTAACATTATAAATGTCTATACCCTCACTTTTGATCAATGTAATGCATCTTTTCTGAAAAGGGTATTCATTTCTCTTTAAAAAAAAAAGAAAAACCTTACTAGCCTAAAAACTTTTGCACAGTAGTGTACTGTGTGTTACGGGATTAGAACATGTACTGTAGGTCAAAGGTCCCGGGCTGTTGTGGCGCAGGAGATAATGGATTGCAGACTAAGTGAAAAGGCAAGGAATCCTATGAATGACAGACTCCAGTTTCTCTTTCTGGAGGATTCTGATAAACAGGGATTACAGGGCAGTTTCTGACTGACAGACAGCAGCCATCTGCTTCTCAAACCCTTTCTTCCAGTCCACACACTAACTACTAGGAAAAGCTAAAAGGTGGAGAAGCATTCCTCCTCTAAACTAGATACCTTGAACCAAACTGTAATTAATGAAAGTTGACACATTATATACACACATGATGTCCACAGGCAGGTGAATGTTACACTTACACCAGTCTTACACAGTACACCTTCTGTCTATATACTCCTGTCTCTCTTCTTGACCTTTCCACCAAATCACTTCCTGAACAAATGCCTGCCAGTTTCTCACTGCCAGAAACTGATGTTTTTTCCCCTCGACCACAAAAAATACATACACACCTCAAACAGAGATGAATGAGAGGAGTCGTGTTGTATTATTGAACACAAGAGCTGGTCTGAGAGAGAGAGAGAGAGAGAGAGAGAGGCCTTGGTTACTAACAGATAATTCTGTTTTTATATTGAATTATGCTGTACCAGACATCTGCACTTTCGAATAGATCTCTCATCATGTGACCTTAAAGAAAAAGCAATGAAAGGAATATGTTGAAAATGCCACTAAAAACAGTCTAAAATTAAATCTAATCACACTAAAAATTAAGCTTCTTTGTTTAACATTTGAATATGGTTGTGACTGGATTCAGATTACAGTAAAACGAAAGTTACACAATTATTTTTACGACTGAACATTTCTGACATTTTCAAAAACTCAAATACTAGTTCTAATCTCTAATAAGTTCACATGCCTTTGTAATTGCAAATGCTTTTAAAATTCTTTCTTGTTTGACTCGTGGTTATAAAGCTCTGTTCAAGAGCATTTGACATGACAAAAGTATCCAATGTGAATCCACTGGGATCAGACCTAGCACTTGAGTCCTTGGAAGTGTTAGTATGCAATGTAAACTAGTACATATTGCTTATCCCAGGGCATAAAGGAGTTTTAAACTGACTTTAATGGTCTTAAAGGGTTAGTTCACCTGCGCAAACAGTTGTACGGCTTCATTTACAACTGTGAGGAGAAGCTAGATTCAAGTGATTCAAGTAAGTTTTGAATTTGGATATTTTTCTTACAAAAACGCATCGATTCACACCAGGAAGTGTGCAAGACAATTTTGTTGTATGCGCTTTTTATTAAACTTCTCTTGGACTGATGCATTGAGACACCCGCTGACAGGCATCAAACAGCTTGAAAGATCAAAGACAATTTTTAAAATAACTCTGACTGGATTTGTCTGAAAGTCATATACTTCAGGGTGAAACATAAGGGTGAGTAACTTATGGCCTAATTTTCATTTTTGAGTGAATAAACCCTTTAATAACGTGCTTAATTTACTTAAAAATATATTTTTTTATTTAATAAATACCATTTTAATGTATAATACATTTTATTTAGAAAATAAAATAATTTTAATATATCATAATAAATATATCAAATAAATCATTTTTAAAAAATAATACAATTTAAATTGTACTTTTGATTGTCACAGGGACAGACAGTATCATCAAAGGTACACCACTGTGCCTTATTTACCACTAACATTGCAAATAAATTCCACAATGCATATATCAATGTCTTTAAATTAAATTAAATTAAATTAAATTAAATTAAATTAAATTAAATTAAATTAAATTAAATTAAATTAAATTAAAAATTAACCCAGGATATAACCCACACTGTCAGAAAAAACTACTTCACAATCGCAGCTTTGATGCCATCCGCTGAATCTGTGCTTTTCAATGGTGTGGATATTCTATGTCAGGCTTGAAGAGACGTTGCAAAGTCAACGGTCTGAAGAAGAAAGATTCGGAGGAATTGGCATTCGGTGCTGCTTTACAGAAGCCAGACAACCAACCACTATTCACACACTCGAACGCTGCCGCTATTTCCCCCCAGCATCCATGCACCCCATACTTTCAGAAGCACTGCCTCAAAGTAATAATATTCATACTTTAAGCACTAATGTGTACCCTTTAAGATGCTCATTTGCATCCTTTAGGGGAAGATAAGGCACAACAGTGTAGCTTTGAGAGTACTGCCCCTGTAAAAGCAGTTACACCCCTAAAGTTGTCGTTTTACTATTTTCTCTGGCAGTGCAGAATATTATGAAATGCCTGTAGTCTTTTTGGATAGTCTTTGATGGTATCTTCTTCCCCCTGCCCAGATTCTCATGCATTAGTCAAAGTATGACAACTGTTCACTCTCACAAACTCTTTGTCATGTCCGCCTGTGGACACACACACATCACCTTCTGTCCACTCACACTGCGCACATTTACCCACACTTCTTTGTGTTTGCATAACCATTCACCTCTGACCTATATCCAGACGTAAACCAGGTGAAAATACACTGAGTTGCTTTCAGTGTCATAAAATTCAGCTTCAGGGTAGATCGCCATTGATCCCCGGAGAATCCCCTTCACTGACACATACACGGCATGGACAGCTAAAGCTAAAATAAAACTGCAGTCACCATAAGCCAAACATGCTGACCCACAGGTTAATAGAATTTTAGCAGAGTGACAAACACACATACACACACATCAAAACTACACAGTGAATAACTGAAGCAGAGAACTGTAGAGAAACGCAGTACAGATGGGAAGAGGAAGATGAAAAGAGTGACAAAGCAGAGAAGAAGGAGAGAGTGCATGACAGGCCATGGAAAAAAGCAAGCAAGAGAGATAGTCTGATGAGATAGTAACGAAACCATTCAGCTGCATGGAGAAACATACTGGATTCAATGAGAAGAAAGAGTGAGAGTAGGGACATTAACACACAAGAGACACAGATCTTCTGAGAGGGGGGACGCCGAAAACTTCCAACAGAATATTCAGGACATATTTGATCCCAAAAATTAAAAGAAAAAATATGATTTGCTGAAAGAAAATGTCAACATGAAATGCATTTAACAATCATAAAAAACTGCCCAATTATTTGAGGCAGGAATTTTTAAGTTGGCTGAAATAGAAAGTTGTTTGAGAAAATATTTTTTTTAATAACATACACAGATTATTTATGCACAGTAAGACCAGAAACACTATATTATAACTTAAAAAGGATCATTATTCAAGTTGATTTTTGCATCATTTTAGTATCTTTTTTTATAAAGATAACAATACATTACTGTATTAGCATTAATTATATTACTATTTTTATGTTAAAACGTTAAAATGTTAAATATTAAAATGACACTTTTTGATTATTGTTAAATAATACAAATAGAAATTAGCATAGCCATAGAGAATAACAGGGATTACAAACAAACAAATAAAAAAATAAGTTAAGCATCCAGAGATTTTTGGATAGGTAAAAATGCTTAATTATGTAATTACTGTCAGTCACAATGAAAAAAAAATGTCTTAATAATATTTCACAATGCTTTTATTTACTTTAATAATAATTATAAACAAATGTTAGTATATAATAAAATATTTTATTCTGTAATTATTTAAAAAAATAATTACGTTTTTTTTTTTTTAAGTTTGAAAAATAAAATAAAATAAAATAATCAACCTACATGACTTGGACATGTTTTGTGAGATGAATCCAGTAAAAGTAAAGCATCTGAACACGGATTAAAGTCACAATCCCAGAGAGTTAACAGCCCCCATAGCAGAGACATAAAGTGGGAAGAGGAGTGCGAGTGAAGTCTCGCTCACTCTGGGGCTTTGCCGCCCTTAATTAACTGAGCTGGCATTCTCTCTCGCACCATTAAGGAGGTTCTTACTCCGCTCCCAGCAAGGAGGCCTTCACAACAAAATTAAACTTGGCGCACTCGCATGACTAAAAGTAATAAAGACTAAAAAGGTCAGTCAACATTGTCTTACTGTGATTGGGGTAGAAACGCATTGCATGACATTAATTTTAAAAGTCGGATGGCGTGTGCGTGATGAGATATGATGATAAAAAGATGAGAGTGTGAGAGGAAGATGTCATCCAGCTACACATAGAGGACTTATAGAGGACTTAAAGAGCCACACAGATGGGAAATCAAAAATTACCTGTATTACAGTGTATGATGTAGCTGTCTATCAGTGTAAACAATGTGCAAAGTAATTAAACCAAGAAGTACACAATTTATAAAGTTATTGGCTTCTAAAGTAAGGAGTCGACTCTGAATCGCTGAAACGAGTCGTTATAGATTTCAAATCTTTTGCCCATCTCTATGTACGTCACTAGGAACACTTTGCATAATAATCTCCGCCTACCATCTTGGGTACACACGGTACACACACACACAGACGCTCTGGTTGGTGTTATAGCATCATGTCGAGGAGATGGTGTGTTTTTAATTGTAAAGGCAAGTTTGTTTTATTTTCACTGCCAAAGAAAGAAGATCAGAAGAACCAATGGCTAAAATTATTTTTTACCACAATACCAGAGCAGTACAACAAATCCCTTTTGTTGTGTTCACAACATTTCACTGATGACTGCTTTTCTAATCTCGGTGAGTACAGCGGGATTTTCAAAGCGTTTGGCCATAAAAGAGGGTTCATTACCAACTTTATTTAGAACAACGAGCATCTCCAAATCACAACGCGAAGTATGATTATGAAGTTATGTGTTTGTTTTCTCCCGAGCGTCTTATCAGTATGTGTGATGTCTGCAGCCTTTGTCTGTGCTGATCTTCATTTAAAAACACATCATTAAAATGAAGTGTAACAAGTGCTGCTAACAGATATTCTGTGATAAAGTAATCCATATGAAAACAACGCGATGTCCGTTTTTCACGTCTCCCTTCATTATATCTAATGTGACCACGCCCCCACGCTGAATGCGCTATTCAGATTCAAGCTGAAGCGCACGGCTTGAATACACCCACACAGAAGAAAAAGCAGCGAGACTGTTCAAGTTTTTTATTTTACTGTTTGCTTCGCGATGAGAGGAATAAGACATAATTCACCCCAAAAAGATGCTAACGCATTTTTTACCATGAAGTTGTGTGCGGAACAACCAATCAAAACTGACCATGTTAGTTGACCAATCAGAACACAGTATGCTACCGAAAGGAAACAGAAACTTTTGAACACCTTTGCGCGAACCGTTTGGGGATCTCTGAGAATTGAGGTAATTTTAAAATGATATTTTGACAAAATGACAATGTTTTTTAACCTTGGATGGATTTAAACCTATTGTACATGACTTATAAACAGTGATAGGAAGCTTAGAATTTTCATCTTACTGGCTCTTTACTAAAGTAAATTAATATTCTGGGTGAAATACAAGCATATAGTTTAAACTCATCCTGCAGTTTACTAAAAGACCACTCGTGCTGGACTAGCAGAATGCAATCTAAACAACCAAAGGCAAATATCACATTTGCATTCTTTATTTCTTAAATGGAACTTAAACACTGCTGCTTTTACACAAAGATGGATACATTAGTGTAATGCAATGCAGATATTACTGAATACCACAAAAATGCAATGTCTTATTTGTGCCATCACGAATTTACTACACATAAAATGGACGAAGATCCTACAGAGAGTGAATAATTAGAGTTCACCGTTCATTTGGTATTCGAGATTTTAACATCTTAAAAAAAAAATACCAAACCAAATAACCTTTTTTTTTTAACATGGCATAATGTTCCAGAGGCTCTAAATGTTCTCTCAATTTGACAAACTGAGACAAGTGTTTCTCTCTTCACCGCACATTTAATTGAGCTTTTTAAAGTCCTTTTACAAACTGACAGTAAGTGCAGTAAATGCAGACGGTACACCAATATAAAAAGATTAATTATGCAAAGAAGAAATCATTTTTGGCAAGCACCGAGGTGAATGAGTGTCTTCCCAGACAGAAATTACTGCACATTTACGCGAACGCGACCTTGCAGCGAAACAAATGGAGAAAAAACGTGAATCACGCTACAGTCTACAATTATCATAATCATGTGATGTAATAAGACTCTTTGATGAACGCTCCTAAAGATTTTTAAGTATTTATCCTACTTAAAAAATGGTCTAATTGAACAGAGTCATTGAGTTTGTGTTAATAGACTGATATCACTCTGCAAAACTGTCATACCTGCTTGCGATGACCTACTACTAGTTACATTTGTCATATCTGAAATTCCAATAGGCATAGCATCTCTCATGAGAGAGAAAAACTATGTTGGGATGTTGAATGTGCTGGAAACGAGTGTGGCACGGTCTTGTCATGCAGGAAATACCAATATCCTGTAACAGGATGCCCTGTGACCACTGTAGCACAACTCAGGTGAGACTAACCCCCCCAACCCCTAAAAAGACACATATTTTCTCCTTACCGTAAACTCCTTGCGTTTGCACGTAGCGAAGGAATACAGAAAAGAATATAATCCAGAAAAGCTCCATCTTCAGGTGCGATCCCTCATTACCTGCAGGGAAAAACAAGGATAGCCCAAATCACTGCACAGGACACCACAGCACCGCAAGAGCTCAAGCATTAAAATGAGTGCTCCTGCAGCCAGAATCATTCCATCATCATCCTCATCATTAAAGTGGCCTAACAAAACATTATTCACCGGTTGAAGTATTTTTATCCTTGCATTGTTCCAGTGCATGCATGCACGGAGGTTAAGAACAGACAATTCATTTGCCAAACCTTGGATTATCTGCAGATTACAGGAACTGTGCTATTGTTTGATGGGATTGAATGCGGCAATCATGGGTTATTTCTGAAATTGGTGGGCGGTTAAGGACAATCGAATACATGATTTATTAAACCTGACCGGAATTCAGTATCATGCTGGTCAGGGCAAGAAAGACAACTTTTTGCTGTGAAAAAAAAATAAATAAATCTCTATTTTGGTTTCTAGATTTCCAACCATCTTGGACCAGATTCAAAACCTGCTACCAGCAGGTAATATCAGTTTAGGGTGGTCAAACTGTTTTTTGTTGGTTTGGTTGTTGTTGTTGTTGTTGTTTTTGTAAAATGGTAACATTAGCTTCAGCGAATGGTCATCTTAAACTGTTTTTCCAAATGAGGTCTGAGAAATTATGTTAGAAGGTTGTTCAATCAACTTTATGACTGGTTCGGACTGTATTTGTTTGATCTAAACATCGAAAAGAGCATTTAGTAACTAATAGGCATTGACAATAAACAAATAATGACATTATTTAGCACTTTACATTTCACATAGGCCTACAAAACGCTAATATTTTACAAAATGATTAATAAATTTCAACAACACAGAAATCTCTAAAGAAATTCTTCAGAAACAGTCATTAAAAACACTTCAATTCTATTAGCAAGTAGGCTATACTTTGAATACATAGCGCTATACTACGCTACACAACTTAAATGTGCAGTAAAACATCTTAAAGACAATTTAAACAAAACACAGACGTTTTCTGTGATATATTTGCCGCTTAAAAATATTTATCCTGACGAAAAGTCCTCGCGCAGCGTACTGTTGCTATAGTAACTGCCTCAGGCGACCGCGACTTCGAGGATATCTATTGTTCTACTCACTTCTAAGTCTTACTTTTATGGTCATTAAAATGCTGTTAAAAGTTATATACGTGTATGTTTTTAAGACCCCCAACCACTGTTTGCCTTTTTTGAACGTTGAAGCCTGAATCAAGCGGACGTTGAACCCCCAGATGTCGCGATAGGAATAAACCTGTGGTAAGTGTAACGTTACTAGAAGCACCAGTTCAGTGAGGCATATTAGTATAAGAATTCAAGAGTTAATAATATTTCAGACAGTCTGAAGTTTAAATTCATGAACACTTAGTCGCAGCTCATTTGAAATCCATTTGAACAGGTTTATACATTAAAAATCTAGCAGCGCTAAAAGTCACACACTCGTTAGTAAGAAAAGTTCTCTCGTGTCTGGTACGCACTATTAAAAGTGAGAATGTGTATCAATTTCTACCTGATTTTAATGTTAAAAATGAATTTCAGTTATGTTGTTTATGCAGTCTGGCTATTTGGGACTAAACCCGTGGTCAATGAGATGATGCGTTTTTAGGATACCTCACAAAACACCCCAGTATTTGGGTGTGGACGTCGAGCGTTTACATTTCAAAACCTCTCTAAAGAAAAAAAAAACAAGTAGCGCCTACCTTTCTCAGTCTGTAGAGCGCTGCCTTTCGAAATAATTCCCTTAGAAAAGCACGACTTTCAGCAGAACGCTAGAGTTCCAGGTGTTTAGTTTGTTGCGTGCTCGGCGGGAGCGCGCCGGTGTCTCTGCGTCCAGAAGATGAAGACTAAATTCCAACACATTCTTCCGAGCAACTTCAGCTGAGGTGAAACTCTCGAAGGCGGCGCTCATCCACACATCCAAGAGCGAAATCGAGGAAAGCGATGTGATCTCCGACTGAAACTCTTGTCCTGTGATGCTCTCCTGTCAGATGCGTGCTCGTCGGTGGCTCTCTCAAGAGTGAGGCGGATGGAGAGGTTGCGCGTCAGTGTGGAGATGCGCGCACAGATCTCACTGGGTGATGCGCGTCTGAGATCTGGAGTGTCTCTGCGTAAAGCGTGTCCAGGTCTGCTGATGTGGTTTATAAGAAGTGACCGGGGTCTAAACTGTATAAACTCTGGGCTTTTTCCAATAGTGTTTTGGTGGAATCTCCAGCTGCGCAGCTGCGAACGAAGGACTCGCCCCGGTTCCCGGAGGACCAATTAAAGAAGAAGAAGAAAATAAATCACAATGTCTCAGCCACCCCTCCTCTTTATTCCCCCTCTCTCCTCCTCCCGCTTTCTACTCCATCTCCCTTTCCATCAGTTTATCGGTGTCTGTCGTCACTGATGGTGCGGATACTTTTTGAACTGAAGTGCGCTGCTGCTCTTGGCCGATAGGTGGCGTGTTTGAGCTAATTATAATTCCAGAGAGCGCTCGCCATCACTCCTGCCCTTATTCATGACGGGAAAAAAATCGTTCGTTAGTTCAAGAATCGAAAGGATCTGTAATAATACGTCAGTATATTATATCAAGACATCGTGTAGGGTGAGTGGTGTCAGAGTTGTCTTGTGGTTTTGTTTCGAGGTGAATGTCACTAAAACATGTCTAGGTTACATTTCACCTCAGATTCAAAAAGCAAAAAAATAATAATAAAAAAATAATAATAAATCAAATATTTCTAAATATATTTTGCCTAATAAATACCTTTCCTTACTATGGAATTTTTTTCTCAAAATGTATAGACATTTTATTTTTTAACTTACGTTATTTATTTAATCATAAAAGGCAATACAGCAAACAGGGCCATAATAAATATACCTTTTCGTAAATGTATGACACATTCAGAATTGCAACATAAACACATAATCAAACACGCTAACTTTGGAATAAATTTGAGCTAATTCAAGCTAAATTAAGTGGTTTTCTTATGGTCATTACAAATATTACTTATGAATTAAAAAACCTGACTAAATAAAGTAATTTTAAGGTTTAGAGCATAGATAGAAACACGCTCTTGAAAAGTTTTGAAAATTTCACAAATAAAATGTCTCTACCTGAATAGCTGAATTGTCCTTGGGGGCGGGGCTTTGCAAAGGGGGCGTGCCACTTAGGAAAAAAAGACAGTTTAGTGAAAAACTTCATTGTTACAGAAAACGTCATATTACCTGATGCATATTTCTAAAATAAGTGTGCTGAGACACCACACAAATCTCAGTGAAAGTAGAGAAAACTGTTTTTCTTAGATCTCAAATATAATGACATTAATGGCATTTTTATCCTATCAGAAACACTCTCTGGCCATCAATCGTTTTTCATGTCGGAGCTTGCTGACCTGTTTTTGGAGGGTGCAGTTTTCCAGAGAAGGTGAGTCAGTTTTTAAAAATTTAGCAAAAAACTACATTTTCACTTTTTAAAGTGAGAGATAGTACATCCGAATCCAGAGAATTAACGCCATTCTCAAATCCACTGGGAAGCCCTGCCTGGGACAGAGAGAAATTAAACATCAGTTTAATGTACAGACAAATCTAGAAGCAGAAAATATGCTGAAATTAAAAATCAGTTCCAGGATGTACTGTAGAAGAAACCGCCAGTCTGTCTATATCCTCCTCTCTCTCCCTTTTTCCGTCTTGCTCCCGTGTTTGGGAGACAGCCAGCAGCCTTGGCAAGGATCGTGAAGAGAACATCATAGTTTAGTTCATCACAGTAAATGTGTGTGAGAGGCTGGCAGAGCCGGACGGGCTGACATGCCCGCTGCACGCCCCAGGTGTGTCCTCTCCTGCCCAGGGCTAGCGCATGGCACATGAAAGCAGGATGAGTGCTCTCTGGACTAGAGTGGAAGACAGAGAAATACTCTGGCCAAATGAATGTGTGAGCCAGGGGAATGCTGTCAGCAAGCATGTGTCAGTGTGTGGGAGGATGTCAGCTTTCCCAGACTCCTCTTGTGTGGGCCACAAAGAGTACACTTCTCTTACTTCAGATTGAAAAATTTTCTCAACGAAACGTTAATTAACGGGATGCTCTGCTTACAGTTTGCATCGCCACAAATCCCTGGGTTTATTCTTGTTTATACATATTTAACATTTAAATGGAAAGTTCACGCAGAAATTAAATTTCTGACATCACTCATCCTGCATGATTTTCTTTCTTCTGTGGGACAGAAAATGAAACTTTTGAGTAATGAAAAAATGGATGGTGGATTACTGTTAGTACAATAAAAGACAAAACAGCAGCATATAATTATCATACAGTACAGACCAAAAGTTTGGAAACATTACTATTTATAATGTTTTTGAAAGAAGTTTCTTCTGCTCATCAAGCCTGCATTTGATCAAAAATACAGAAAAAAATGTAATATTGTGATATATTATTACAATTTAAAAGAATTGTTTTTAAATTTATTATACTTTAAATTATCATTTATTTCTGTGATGCAAAGCTGAATTTTTAGGATCATTATCACATGATCCTTTAGAAATCATTCTAATATGATGATTCATTATCAAAGTTGGAAACAGTTCTGCTGCTTAATATTTTTTCAAAACATGTGATACTTGTTACTTCGATACTTCGATGAATGAAAAGTGGACAAAAAAAAAAAAAGAAGAAGAAGCCATGTTTTTAAAATGAAATTCAGCTTTGCATCACAGGAATAAATTATTCTTTTTAAGTATATTCAAATAGAAAACTATTATTTTGAGTTGTAATAATATTTCACAATATTACTGTTTTTTCTGTATTTTTGATCAAATAAATGCAGGCTATATATATATATATATATATATATATATATATATATATATATATATATATATATATATATATATATATATATATATATATATATATATATATAAATTAATACATTTGCTTATTTATTTTTCTGAAGCCATGTAAAAATTACAGACCAATTTAAATAGCACCTTACTTCAATTCTTGCTTTCTATCATTGTTTTCAAAAGTAAAACTTTCACTTATTCAGACCTTATGTGTTTGGAGTCTCTAAGATCAATCTTGACACAACATTTCATATTTACTTTATAAATGTATATATGAGATTGAGATGTAAAACAGAGAGCACGCTTTTCGGGGAACAATGAATCTTGACAATGAATGTGTTCTTCAGAAGTATTTCTGCAGATTATATAAATAGAGGAACAGAAGACAATTGATTTTGTAATTAAGATTTTAATTGAAACAATTTCTTATATATAAGAACTTTATTTTTCTAATTTATACTTTTGTAATTAAGAACTTTCTCTTTGTAACTTGCAAAGAAAAGACATCTGTTCTCATAATTTTCATTAGGGAGGCACTACAGCAGAATAGGTTAAAAATACAATATCCAAATGATTATTACAATTTTATTTAGTATTTCAATTAGTATTTTATTTAGTATTACAATAATATATGTGTGTGTGCTGTATATATTTATTATGTATATATAAATACACACAAATGCATGTATATATTTCAGAAAAATATGTTGTTTATATATTAAATATATTTATTTATAATATAAATTAGATGAATATAAATATAGACATATAAATGCACATAAATATTTTCCAAATATATACTGTATGATTGTGTATTTAAATAAATAAAAAAATTATGCATTTAGCAGACGCTTTTATCCAAAGCGACTTACAGTGCATTCAGGCTATCAATTTTTACCCATCATGTATCTATATTGTGTATTTATATATACATAATAAATATACACAGAATACACACATATTATGCAGACAAAAACTTTTATTTTGTATGCAATTATTATTATTTATTTTATTTTTTTGCAAAAAAAAATGTGTAAGTGGACATCAGAGAGCAAAAAATGTAAAAAACAAAATTATAAAACTTATGTTTGACTCTTAAAAAAAAACAAAAAACGGGAGGTACTACAGCAGAATAGGTTAAAAATACAATATTCCTTTGAAATATCATTTAAAAAAATCCAAATGCTTTTTCAAAATTTTATTTTTGCCACCATCACACTACTTTTTCAGAGTTTACAATATTTCAAGAAAAAAAAAAGTATGACAGGTTCCACAAATATTACAGGTTTCAATTTATTTCAAAAAGTCTTACAGATGCCAAACTTTTGAGTTGTAGCGCGACAAAACAACTATCCCAGAACCTTAACAAATATAGAAAAAAAGGGGTAAAAACACTGTTTTGGCAAGTGACAGCAGCCTAAATCACAAACCCTAGAGAGCAAGAGCCACTAATGCTGGACTGATCTAATAGAGAAGCATTTACAGAGTCTGCCAGATGTTCACACTTTCAGAAACGTGAACTGAGACTTCTCAGCAGCAGCACAAAAGTTTGGTTAACTCTGCTGCTTAAAGCTAGAATAAAGAATAAACACTGAAAACTTCAAATATGTAAGATCACATCAATTGAAAGTAGCAGCTTACTAAAATAAGGCTGTAATCAATTGGTTCTAAATAGTATGGCTGAGTAACTGATTTGAAACAAAAGTGTTACAAAAAAAAGGTTACAGTTGATAAGGCGCTAATAATGGGAGATTTTAATATTCACGTTGATAATTCAAATGATGCATTTGGACTTGCGTTTACTGACCTAATAAACTCTTCTCACTCATCATTTTAATCATACACTAGATTTAATTATATCGCATGGAATCGATCTTACTGATATAGATATCGTACCTCAGTGTGATGATGTTACAGACCATTTCCTTGTATCGTGCATGCTGCGTATCACTGATATTAACTATATGTCTCAGCGTTACCGTCTGGGCAGAGCTATTGTTCCAGTCACCAAAGATAGATTCGCAAATAACCTGCCGATCTATCTCAACTGCTATTTGTACCCAAAAATACACATGAACTATAGACGAAATGAATGGTAACATGGGCACTATTTTCTATAATACATTAGAAGCTGTTGCCCCCATTAAATTGAAAAAGGTTAGAGAAAAACGTACTGTGCCATGGTATAACAGTAATACTCACTCTCTCAAGAAACAAACTCTTAGTCTTGAACGCAAATGGAGAAAAACTAACTTGGAAGTCCAGCTATAGACAGGCTCTAAAATCTGCTAGGGCAGAGCATATACACAAACTCATAGAAAATAACCAAAACAATCCAAGGTTTTTATTTAGCACAGTGGCTAAATTACCAAATAACCAGACGCCACCTGATTCAAATATTCCTCCAACGTTTAATAGTAATGACTTTACGAATTTCTTCACTGATTAAATAAATAACATTAGAAATACAATAGTGAATGTAGATTCTACAGTGTCTTCAGTTTCATCCATCACACCCAAAGATAAACTGAAGTGCTTTGCAACTATAGGACAGGAAGAGCTAAATAAACTTATCTAAACCAACAACATGTATATTAGATCCTGTATCCACTACATTACTGAAAAAGTTGTTACCTGTAGCCGAAGAACCTCTTCTCAATATCATTAACTCATCATTATCTTTAGGTCACATCCCAAAACTATTCAAGCTGGCGTTTATTAAGCCTCTTATTAAGAAACCAAAACTAGATCCTAGTGAACCGGCAAATTATAGGCCTATTTCAAATCTTCCATTTATGCCTAAAATTTTTAGAAAAAGTTGTGTCTGCTCAATTGAGCTCCTTCCTGCAAAAAAAGTATCTGTATGAAGAATTTCAGTCAGGTTTTAGGCCCCACCATAGCACAGAAACTGCACTTGTTAAAATTACAAATGACCTGCTCCTTGCATCAGATCAAGGCTGCATCTCATTTCTAGTCTTACTTGATCTTAGTGCTGCGTTCAACACCATAGATCATGACATACTCATAGATTGCTTACAAAACACTACAGGTATTCAAAGGCAGGCTCTAAGATGGTTTAGATCCTTGCTGACCGATCACTACCATTTTGTTTATTTAAATGGGGAGGCATCTCATTTATCACCAGTAAAATATGGAGTGCCACAAGGATCCGTCCTAGGTCCCCTTCTATTTTCAATATACATGTTGCCCCTTGGTAATATTATTAGAAAATACGGAATTAGCTTCCACTGTTATGCTGATGATACTCAGCTATATATCTCAACGAGACCAGATTCAACTTCTAAATTATCTAAGCTAACAGAGTGTGTTAAAAATGTAAAAGATTGGATGATCAATAATTTTCGCCTATTAAATTCAGATAAGACAGAGATATTAATTATTAGACCAAAAAAACGTACACAGAATCTTGTAGATTACAATTTACAACTAAACAGATGTACTGTAACTACCTTACAAGTCAAAAATCTGGGTGTTATATTAGACAGCAACTTGTCTTTTAAAAATCATATTTCCCAGTGTTACAAAAACTGCATTCTTCCATCTTAGAAACCAAGCTACGAAACATGTTATCTGTGTCTGATGCAGAAAAGCTAGTTCATGCATTCATGACCTCTAGACTGGACTATTGTAATGCACTTCTAGGTGGTTGTCCTGCTTCGTCAATAAACAAGCTACAGGTATACATGTAGTCCAAAATGCAGCAGCTAGAGTCCTTAACAGGTCAAGAAAATACGATCATATTACCCCAATTTTACAGTCTCTGCACTGGCTACATATTAAGTTCTGTATCAGTTACAAATTATCATTACTTACCTATAAGGCCCTAAATTGTTTAGCTCCTGCATACCTAACTAGCCTTCTACCACGCTACAACCCATCACTCAACCTAAGGTCACAAAATGCTGGACTTTTGTTAGTTCCTAGGATAGCAAAGTCCACTAAAGGAGGTAGAGCTTTTTCACATTTGGCCCCACAAACTCTGGAATAGCCTTCCAGGTAATGTTCAGGGTTCAGACACACACTCTCTGTTTAAATCTAGATTAAAAACGCATCTCTTTCGCCAAGCATTCGCATAATGTATCTCTTAAATTGTGAGTGTAGTTGCATCTGATCAAATGTGCATTCTTATTCTTTAGCTTGGGTTAAACTAATTAATTTTACTTTGTTGGAACAGCAGCTATGCTAATGATGTCTCTATTTGTTTCTATGTTTTGCCACATAACTAGGATTAACACAAGCTCCAGTCTGGATCCAGAACACCTGAGAAGAGATGATGCTGACCCTCAGAGGACCTCAGATGATGCTAACCCTGAATCAAAAACAGAACTAACAAATATTGCTACAGGTGTGACTGCATCATATAATAATTGCTGTAAAAAATGTTCATCGTCTAGCTGACTACGTCTTGTATTAATTTTTCTGGAAAATCCTGTCATACGTGCACAAACTGACAGTCACCACTTATAAGCTACTACTAAATATTGTAGAAACGTAATTTCCTGTAAAGTTGCTTTGTAACGATTTGTATTGTAAAAAGCGCTATACAAATAAACTTAAATAAAATTGAATTGAATTAAATAGAAAAGTGCACTCTTCAACTTGGATTGCAATGACGTCTTTCCAGTCAGACCTGACTGCGCCTAATTTCCGGTCCAGTCAGAGTTCTGGTCAGGTCTGGTCATCCTCTGGTGTATATATACTGTATGTATCAGACTCCAGCTGAGGCATGTCAGCCGCCTCCATGGGGGCAATTATTCAGAGGTGTAATTGGCAGAGTGGCGCACGGAGATGCCCTTGGGAGCCAACAATTCATAACTCGCTCAAAGCCAATATCCGATACCTGAAAATGTGCTGAGACAAGAGACGGGTGTGTGAGAAGAGATCACACAGTGAGATGGACTGCTTCACCAGAGAGAAGTAATGGCTGTGTATTGATTGCTCTCAGCCCGAGACTCCGATTTCATGTTTAAAACAACACTGATCCTCATTAGGCCGGGGAGGGAGTACAGAGAGACAAACACTCAGCTATCACTTCCAAGGACACACAAGTGCACAGAGAAAGAGGTGAAACCAGGAGGAGAGGAGCAGTTGAGGACAAGAACGGCCAGGAGTTTCAATCCTTAAAGGGGTCAAAATATGAGGCATCAAATTTTCATTGATCTTTTGAGGTGAAAGAGTTCAATGTAGCATGAAAACATTCTGTTACACTTTCATTACTTCAAACATCCTCCACGGTGGAAAGAAAAAAAAAGTGTATGTTCAGAAACTTATCTATGGAAATGATTCACATGAACTTCCCAAAACTTTCTGACATCTAGCACATGAATCATCTCAACATGACCACTCACATTCAACACCTATGAGACATACAGAAACTCTTTACTGGATATATATTACTGTTACAATTATTATTAACATAAAAACTGTATTCTGTCATTAGTTTTTCATTAGTTTTTCAAATGTTTATGAATAATAATTATTATTATTGTTGTATTATGGTAACAATAATAATAAAAATAACAACAACAACAACAATAATAATTATAATAGAAAAACTAACATTTAAACGACTGAAGGAATTAATGAAATATGACCTCTTTAAGAGTCAAGTGGAAAATTGTCTTAAAGTTTAAGTTCTACGCAGGGGCGGATCTACCGGGGTGGCATAGGTGGCAAATGCCACCCTAAAAGAAAGCCTTGCCACCCCTGCTGGCAGCAACGAATTAAAGGTTATGCCAATTTGAAAATTTACGAGCGCGAATCTTGCGTGATTCGTGATCCCGCTCCGAACTCCCGAGCTGATTTAAATGATTCGCGAACCCGCTTTGAACTCCCGAATTGATTCAAATGATCCGCGAAGCCGCTCCGAACTCCCGAACTGATTCAAATGATTTGCGATGCCCAAACTGACTCAAATGATTCGCGATCCAGCTTCGAACTCCCGAACTGACTCAAATGATTCGCGAACCCGCTCCTAACTCTGACATATAGTCAGATATAAATGTAATAAAAAAAATTAAATTAACCTGTCAAAATAAAATTTCGGTATAACTTGAAGAAATTCAAACTGAAATATAGTACTATTGCCCAGTAGAGCATGCTACAGGCCTACTTCAAGTTGGCCTATTAGCTAATAATAATAATAATAGTTAATTAAAAAACACTTGAGACTCTGTATCAAGACATTGAGTGCATGAGATTAAGTTTGTAAATGATAGCCTGTGCCCTTTTGTAGTGTGCACATATATTTATCATCAAACTGTGATAACTGTGACTAAATTCAGTATATATACATCTGCCATTTGTTGCCACCCCTCAAAAATTCTTGCCCCCTTTCTGCCACCCCATCAATATTTTTCTAGATCCGCCCCTGGTTCTACGTTGTTGTTGTTTTTTTGTTTTGTTTTTTTTTTGCACAAAAACTTGGTAACATTATAACCTGGACCTCAAAGGGGGAATCATAACATAAATAATAAAACTATTATATGACACTCTTTCAAAAAGATTCACAACAGTTCACCTAATCCTTTATCATACTATCCAGAAAAGAAAAAACAGAGAAAAAAAAGGGGAAAAAAAAGATTTCCAAACAGATAGTGACAGAGAGGATGAGGGCGAATCTTTGGAAATCTATAAGCACTGCTGCAGACACAGACTAATTCCTGTTTTTTTCCCTCTCGTTAAGAAGCATTCATTTGGTAGCTGGACTCTGTATTGATCCTCAAGGCCTTGAAAGAGTCTAAAAACAGGACTCAACAGTGAACTTGGATACTTCAATACACTCTGATAAGAATAAACACACTCACACATAAAGTAAATGTACACTGTGCGCAACTTTGCTACTTAAACTGCTCTCCAATCAAATGAGCAAATCCAAGGCCTAATGCATAAAGATCTACTTGAATTTGAAAATCTTATTCTAAGCATATTATAGAAAATAAGACAAAATGGGTAACTTTATTGTTTTGTTTTTCTTTTTATATATATATATATATATATATATATATATATATATATATATATAAATGGGTAACTTTATTGTTCCCTTTCAGTCGGTCACTCTCGACGCCACGTCGGATGACCGACGAATATGGGATATCGCTTCGATAGACCAATCTACTTCGAGTGTAAACTAAACGAGCCAATGCACATTGGCATGCAATTATTGCATCCAGCTGCCGCTGATCACTGCGTGAGTATAAGAGGGCAGCAGGTGCAATGCATACCAGCTTTTCGCTTCGGAGCCGAGCGTCAGTATCGCTCTGCTCAACTGTGTCTGCTGTGAACTACGAGTTCAGCACGCTCTCGGAAGCTTCGTGTGTTGGCGAGACGGCGCTTCAGCGGCGGTCGTTCCTGTGTCGAGTGGATCTGCACACTTCAGGTTGCACTACCCCTGTCGTGTTGCAAGCGGCCATCCCCCCTGTGCGCCTCAGCACTGAAAGAGCATTTCCTAAAAGAGCAAATTCTCTCTAAAAGAGCTTCACGGGTGCGTCTTTGTAAAGACGACGGATCGTCCTTATAAGGATGCCGTTTCACCCGTGCGTTTCTGGGTGCGGTCGTTGCCTGGCACCGGGTGATGGTCACGATCGCTGCCTCACGTGTCTGGGCGTCGAGCACGCTGAGGTGGCTTTCGTGGATGAGTCATGTTCTCACTGCGGGAATATGACCATCTCGGAGCTGCAAACCAGGCTCCGCTACCTTCAGGGGGGCGGAGTCCCGTTGCCGCGGCCGCGATCTGGGGCTCGTTCTGGCGGCCGACAGACGAGAACCACTTCCGGCAGTAGCGCGAGTGGTTTGAGGATCACAGTGGTGGCAAACCCCGCAGGGAACCAACCCTCTGGGGACCATCACTCCTCTAGCACCTCCGATCCAGTGGAGCAACCCACGGAACGCGCTGGGCCCTCTTCAAGGAGCGTACCAGCGGTATCCAGTGGGACTCCCCCCGACCAGATGTCGATCTCAGCATCGGAGGGAGAGCTGTCGGATCACGGCTCTGGGATGGTGACAAAGCCTGATTCGGATCCCGAAGTGGCAGCTATGCTTTCCCGGGCCGCCGAGAGGGTAGGGCTCGAGTGGAATCCCCCACCGCGTCCCGAGCCCTCACGGCTGGATGATTGGTTTCTCGGGGTGGTGCGCGCTGGTTCTCAGCGCCCCACCCCAGTGCCTTTCTTTCCGGAAGTGCATGACGAGCTCACCAAGTCGTGGATGGCACCTTTTACTGCCAGAAACCAGCCGGTGGGCTCCTCCTCCCTCACCACCCTCGAGGGCGGTGCAGCGAAGGGGTATTCAGGAATCCCGTCGGTGGAGCGGGCGGTAGCGATGCAATTGTGTCCTAAGTCCGCCGCCTCCTGGCGTGGAGACCCGGTGCTCCCTTCCCGGGCCTGTAGGCACTCGTCTGGTCTGACCGGCAGTGCCTATGTGGCTTGCGGGGAAGCTGCTTCCGCCTTACACGCTATGGCGTTACTGCAGGTGCACAAGGCTAAGGCACTGAAAGACCTGCACGAGGGTGGTCACGATCCAGCGCTTCTGGAAGAGCTCCGAACCGCCACTGACCTTGCGCTTCGAGCGACGAAGGTCACCGCGAGTTCGCTGGGTCGTGCGATGTCCACATTAGTGGTCCAGGAGCGCCATCTGTGGCTGGGTCTGGCAGACATGAGGGACACCGACAAGGTCCGGTTTCTCAATGCCCCTGTGTCCCAGACCGGCCTCTTCGGCGACGCAGTCGAGATTTTGGCCCAGCAATTCTCGGCTGCCCAGAAGCAGACTGAGGCGATCCGACACATCCTGCCCCGGCGGGCAGCTGCTGCTATCTCCACCCACCCGCCGGCTGCAGTGCCCCAGCCTGCTCGTCGCCGAGGGCAGCCCCCTGCATCCGCCCCTGCTCACGCGTCGCATCTGCAGCAGCCTCCAAGTGGTGCCGTTGAGCTGGGCACAGGCAGGCTGCCCCTCCCGTCCTGGCCCCCGTCAAACCTGACGGTAAGCAGAAGAGCAAGAGGCCCTGGGACGGGTGACCCAGAGAGAGGTAGCTGCTTTCTGGGCGATGGTGTAGGCACCTCTCCCTCCCCTGGAGGAGGGCCAGGCGGAGAATTTGGAAATCTCGACAGGAGAGTAGTTTCCTCCCTCTCTGGGTCCCAGGAGGGCACGGAGAGTTGCGGACGGCCAAGCACCGGACCTCACTCATCCTCCTCCTTCGCCAGATGGCAGCTGCGGGCGGTTCGAGAGCGTCAACAAAGGCCCTACTCACGCACCCTCTGCCAACCCGTGGAACCAGGTGAGCCCTGCACCCCACACTCGCACCACACTCCGGCCTGCTCACAAGCCGCCCGAGTTGGGCCCCTGTGTTCCACCTCGCTGCCCCACTGCGGGTACGGCTGTGGTTCTGCTGGTCCCGCTTGTACGGTTCTTAGGCGCCTGGTCAGCGCTACCCAGCCCGTCTCGCTGGCTTCTGCGAACCATCAGCCTCGGCTATGCGATTCAGATCGCCCGGCTTCCCCCCAAGCTCTGCGGTGTCCGCTTCACTACAGTGGAAGCGTCCGATGCCCCTGTCTTGCGGAAAGAGATCGCAGTCCTACTGGCGAAGGCCGCGATAGAGCCGGTCCCTCCAGCCGATATGAGGAAGGGGCTTTACAGCCCGTACCTCATTGTACCCAAGAAAAGCGGTGGGTTACGACCGGTCTTGGATCTGCGAGTTTTGAATCGGGCCCTCTATCGGCTACAGTTCAAAATGTTGACACAGAAACGCATTTTCAGGTGCGTCCGTCCCCAAGATTGGTTTGCAGCGATCGACCTGAAGGACGTGTACTTTCATGTGTCCATACTTCCGCGCCACAGACCTTTTCTGCGGCTTGCGTTCGAAGGACTAGCATATCAGTACAAGGTCCTGCCCTTCCGGCTGTCCCAGCCTCCCTGTGTCTTCACGGAAGTCACGGAGGCAGCTCTCGTCCCTCTCAGAGAGCAGAGTGTTCGCATTCTCAATTGGCTGATACTAGCACAGTCTCGAGATCAGTTGTGCGAGCACAGGGATGTGGTGCTCCGGCACCTGAGCCTGTTGGGCCTTCAGGTCAGCTGGGAAAAGAGCAAACTCTCACCATTGCAGAGGATCTCTTTTCTCGGTATGGAGTTGGATTCGGTCGAACAGACAGCACGCCTCACAGAGGAACGTGCGCGGTCGGTGCTAGCCTGCTTGAATACGTCCAAGAGCAGGACGGCGGTCCCACTGAAACTCTTTCAGAGGCTCCTGGGGCATATGGTGGCCACAGCGGCACTTACACCGCTCGGCCTATTACATATGAGACCGCTCCGGCACTGGCTTTATGGCCGAGTCCTGAGGTGGGCGTGGAAGCGCGGCACTCACCGGGTCCAAGTTACACCGGCCTGTCGCCAAACCCTCACTCCGTGGTCAGATCTGACATTCCTTTGGGCAGGGGTGCCCCTAGAGCAGATCTCCAGGCATGCTGTGGTTTACACGCATGCCTCCACCACCGCCGGGGGGGCCACGTACAACGGGCATGCAGTCTCAGGGGTTTGGACGGGCCCGCAGCTGCAGTGGCACATCAATTGCCTAGAGTTGTTAGCAACGCACCTTGCCTTGAACCGTCTCAAAGGTCTCTTACGAGGCAAGCCTGTGCTGGTCCGATTGGACAACACTGCGACTGTTGCGTACATCAACCACCAAGGTGGTCTGCGCTCTCGTCGCATCTTGCAACTCGCCCGCCACCTCCTTTTTTGGAGTCAGAAGGTTCTGAGGTCACTTCGTGCTGTTCACATTCCAGGCCTGCTCAGTCGTACAGCCGACGAGCTGTCTTGAGCAATGCTCCCGGGAGAATGGCGACTCCATCCCCTGACGGTCCAGCTGATTTGGAGGCGGTTCAGAGCCGCTCAGGTAGACCTGTTTGCTGCTCCAGAGACCTCTCACTGCCAGGCTTTCTACTCCCTGACCGAGGGAACTCTCGGCACGGACGCACTGGCACACAGCTGGCCGCGGGACCTACGCAAGTATGCGTTTCCCCCAGTGAGCCTTCTCGCACAGACGTTGTGCAAAGTCCAGGAGGACGAGGAGCAAGTCTTACTAGTAGCGCCATATTGGCCTACTCGGACCTGGTTCCCCGAACTAGTGCTCCTCTCGACAGCCCCTCCTTGGCTGGTTCCTCTGAGGAGGGATTTACTGACTCAGAGACGGGGCACCATTTGGCACCCGCGTCCAGACCTTTGGAAACTCCATGTTTGGTCCCTGGACGGGACGCGGAGGTTCTAGGTGACCTACCCCAAGAGGTAGTTAACACCATCACTTCGGCAAGAGCACCGTCTACGAGAAACACGCCTATGCCTTGAAGTGGAACCTGTTCGTTGAGTGGTGTTCTTCTCGCCGAGAAGACCCCCGAAGATGCCCGATTGCGGCCGTGCTATCCTTTTTGCAGCAAGGGTTGGAGCGAAGGCTGTCTCCCTCCACCCTCAAAGTCCAGGTTGCCGCTATTGCTGCGTACCATGACCCTGTGAATGGGAAGTCTTTGGGTAAGCATGACCTCATCATCAGGTTCCTTAGAGGGGCCAGGAGGTTAAATCCATCCCGGCCCCCCTGTATACCCTCTTGGGACCTGTCTCTAGTGCTTAAATCACTACAGCAGGGCCCATTCGAGCCTTTGCATTCAGTTGAGCTAAAGTTTCTTTCATTGAAAACTGTGCTCCTGCTTGCACTGGCCTCCATCAAGAGGGTAGGGGACCTGCATGCATTTTCGGTCAACGATTCGTGCCTAGAGTTCGGGCCGGCTGACTCCCAGGTAATCCTGAGGCCCCGGCCTGGCTACGTGCCCAAGGTTCCCACTACACCCTTCAAAGACCAAGTGGTGAACCTGCAAGCGCTGCCCCTGGAGGAGGCAGACCCAGCCCTGGCTTTGCTTTGTCCTGTTCGAGCATTAAGGTGCTACGTGGACCGGACGCAAAGCTTCAGGACCTCAGACCAGCTCTTTGTCTGTTACGGAGGCCGGCAGAAGGGGAATGCCGTCTCTAAGCAGAGGATGGCCCACTGGATTGTGGATGCCATAACCCTGGCTTATCAGGCTCAGGATGTGCCCTGCCCGTTCAGGCTTCGAGCTCACTCAACTAGAAGTGTTGCATCCTCCTGGGCGCTGGCTCGTGGCGCCTCGCTGACAGATATTTGTAGAGCTGCGGGCTGGGCGACCCCTAACACGTTCGCTAGGTTCTATAACCTTCGTGTAGAGCCGGTATCCTCCTGTGTTCTCACCTCAAACGGGTAGTGGCACTGAGAGGCCCCGGTTAGTGTCGGCTTGCTAAAACTGCTCCAGAGTGTCCGAACTGTAGACCCTGTTGAGTTCCTCCATCACCCTAGGCAGCTGGACGCGGCGGAACGTCCGGCGCCAGGCCTTCATGATGAATCCGTGAGAACCATGGAAGGCTGGGCTCCATATTGAGACCTAAGCGGTACTCGTATGTGTATAGTCCACGGTATAGCCTTAGAGCCCGTGTTTCCCCGGCAGACTTCTGCCTTCCCAAGAGGGTTTTAATCACCTCAAATTTCTCCGTATACTCCTAAGCGGATGCTATATGTGTATTTGCCTCCGAGACCTCCTTCGGGAAGGATGGGGCTTCCGCAGCGTCCCGGCTCCAAGCGGACCGGGTACGTTTTCCCAGTGTTATCCAATCTCACCCAGTGAGGTAGTGCTTTGACAATGGTGAGTGGAGCTACTTGTTCTGAGCCCCGGCCTACACCTAATAGGGGCGCAGGCGGCTCGCACAGGGCACTGGAAGGGGCAGCACCCATGGCGCTTTGATAGGGATCCCATATTCGTCGGTCATCCGACGTGGCGTCGAGAGTGACCGACTGAAAGGGAACGTCTCGGTTACGTATGGTAACCCTCGTTCCCTGAAGGAGGGAACGGAGACGCCACGTCCCGTCGCCATGGTTGCTGTACCGCCGCTGAGCTGCCGGGTTCCCGGCTCGGCTCCTCAGCGAAAAACTGGTATGCATTGCACCTGCTGCCCTCTTATACTCACGCAGTGATCAGCGGCAGCTGGATGCAATAATTGCATGCCAATGTGCATTGGCTCGTTTAGTTTACACTCGAAGTAGATTGGTCTATCGAAGCGATATCCCATATTCGTCGGTCATCCGACGTGGCGTCTCCGTTCCCTCCTTCAGGGAACGAGGGTTACCATACGTAACCGAGACGTTTTGTTTTTCTTTATATATATATACCCAATACAATACCCAATACATAGTTTTTTTTAGATAAAACAAGCTCCACACAAAAACAGAAATGCTTCCGTATCTTAATCTAATTGAAATGTGAAATGAAATGACATTATTTTCATCTCCATGCACACACACACACAGACACACACTCAATCTTTCCTCTTTGCCTCTCGTGCATTCTGTGTTCTTGAACGACCGTGTCTTTGTGTTTCTCTCTGATAAGACATGGCCACTCTTCACTATCACTGATTATAGATCCTCCTTCAGAGATACTGTCAGCTATACTGATCTCACATCACAGCACAGCAGACGCCCTCCCACTACACAGTTATCAGACTGATCTGAGAGCAGCTGGCACTGAAGAGAAAGCAGGAGATGATGGCTGAGGCTGAGGCTGAGGCCGGGGTCTTGTGAAGATGAAGAGTGCATAGACACACCTGTTTAAAAAAAAAGATGTTTGAAAGATGTTACAAAACGCCAGTAAACTTTGGTGGGCAGATCACAGCTGCTGGGGCCTTTGCGATACGGTTCTCACACTGAGGTTTCACCATATCAGAGCATTTGAAATCACTGTGAGGTTAACACTTGCTTTATCATGCACCTTTCATTTGAGCAAATCTATATACATACATATTTGGATACAGACTTGAATCTCCCTTTGACAAATCTGGACAAATTAACTTTTTAATTTTGGGTAAGATGTACATAAGGTACACAAGTGGGGACAAAAATCATTAGAAATTGTCAACACCAATTTTGATATTGTGTTGACTTTGCATTTATAAGGTGACGACACAAACTATGAAGCCTTTTGATAACACTTTACAATAAGGTCACATTTGTTAACATTATTAATACATTCACTAACATGAACTAATAGTGCTATTTTAGTATTGAGAGAATATTATAGTTTTTATTCAGACTTTGATTTTAATTTTAACGTTATTTTGTTGTGTATGTCATTCTTTTATATGTCATTTTATTCATTATTAATTGTTTGTTTATCGATTCATTGATTCTTTTTATGTCCGCTAGAATTTTAATTTTAGCTTCCGTTTTAGTTTTTTTTAACTATAATAACACTGACATGAAGTGAGCCATTTATTTTTTACATTATTTAATAATCTTTGTCAATGTTAGTTAATAAAAATACAATTGTTCCTTGTTCGTTCATTTAACGTTACATTATGTTAACTATTGTTAACTTACATTTTAATAAATATTTTTTTTTAATAAATGTTGAAATTTACATAAAAATGTATAAATGTTGTAAAATTAATATTCAATGTTAATTCATGTTAATTAATGTTAAAAAGGGAATCTTTACCAGAATTTTACTAAATTACAAAAAAAGAAATTCAGGACAACATTAAATCATTATTGTTGCTCGTGAACTGCTTTATGTTTGAATGATGGATCCTTACTCTAAAATGTTAAGGATTTATACTAATATTTTCCAAAACCATTATTTTTATTGTCCAAAAAAAGTGTTCCTGTATCTCAGAAAAGCTTGCCAAGGTCACAGGTTTGATCCCAAGTGAAGCATAAAAATGTGTAGCATTCAATGAAGTGTAAGTCATTTTGAAGAAAAGCATCTGCCAAATGCATAAAAGTAAATCTCAGGCCAACTCGCCATACAAAAAGCACCACTCACATTTTTAATTAAAAGTAAAAATCTAATTATAACTGGGCAGATATACCTAAAAAAAAAAGATTTATAAAAAAAAAAAAAAAAAAAAATACTGGCTATTGGTAGCTCTAACATTCATCAAAATGTAAGATGTGTGCTATTCAATTCATTCCTTTAAAATTAGATGTTGCGTCTACATAAAATACAGAAATTGTTATGCAGGTTCAAGTCTGGCCTGTGTCTTGATTCTGTTCCCTCGCTCTACCCAAGAGACTGCTCTCTCTCCACTTATCTCCAATAAAAGAAGCAAAGGCCAAAAAAGCCTGTTTAACACAACCAGCACAGCATTCGACAAGGAAAAAATGTGCCTCAGCTCACAAGCCATATCAGAAGCCTTCAGGGTCACCGTTAAACCCCACAAGAGTAAATTAAGGAGCACAACCTCTGGGAATTACAAGAGACTGGGTTGGGATGTAGAGGGAGACCATACAGTGTGCTAATGAACAAACCATCAAAGTGTGTATACAAAGAGATTATTCACATGACCATCCGGTCAAACATGGGCCAAACCGTGTTAAGAGCCTGTGAAGAGACTATTAGAAAAAGAGAGAGAGAGAGAGAAGGCCACTTGAGCCAAGCAGTGTACAGTACAGCACTCTCTAAATGTCAGACAATAATCTCCTGTTCCCTTTTTTCCCTCAATAAACTAGGACTAGTGGTTAATTATCCATTTTCTAACAGGAATAAGTGCATATCAGACATTAGACTGCAAGCAATGGCATCTCTCAGTGGCCTCGAAAACAGCTGGGAAGTAAAGTGGACCGTAAATGGCATTATGAGGAAATTATAGCAGTAACTGAACATGATTATCACATGCTATAATACAGCATAAACACATCTAGAAGTGGACCGTATGACCAACATGTTTAGATAATTTGCTTATCATGGTACGAGCAGATTTCTGTTATGGCAACAGTATTTCTGCTGGAAATTCACTGGGGACAAAATAGGTTTTCAAAAGTTTGGACTCCTTAAGGAATTAGGACTTTTTTTCTGCATTAAACTGATATAAAGTTAGAGTAAAGAGATTTATGATGTTACATTAGATTTGGACTTTCTATCCATCAAAGAATCCTGAAACAAAAGTTTCCACACAATTATCATCACAATTGTTTTTAACATTAATAACAATATCAAACATATGAGCAGCTAATCAGCATATCACAAGGATTATGTGACACGGAAGACTGGAGTGATAATGCTGAAAATTCAGCTGTGCATCACAGGAATAAAAGTAGAAAACAATCCTTTAAAATGTAAATAATATTTCACAATATTACTGTATTTTTACTTATATTTTACTGTATTTCAAATGCAGCTTGAGCACGAGTGTGTATTAAATGCAGATTCTTGAAAAATTCAGTAAATAAATTACTTTTGGTATTTGATTTGAAAGATTTTCTTTTTATTCAGAATGTGCTACATGCAAACCAAAAAATACAATAAAGAATAAGAATGGGAAAAAGAATGGATGAGAAAGTGTGAAATAGTTTATAATAGTTTAAGCACATTTTCACATTATGTTTCTTGAAGCACTTACATGTTAATAATGTCAATCCTAACATAAAGTCCTAGCCATGGACATATATTTTAATATACAGTGAATAGTAAAGCTAAATATAACACACACTCTCATACTCATTTATAGAAATGCTCTATTCCAACTTCAACTTTCCACATGGGTGCAAAGCATTAATTTGATCATTCTCTCTGCACATATAGCGAAGCCTGGAAGATTGCTCATTATATTTGAATTACGACTATATAACTGACGACTTTTTATTGATGAATTGGTTGTACAAAGGTTGTGCAGCTAATGGCATTTAACAGCAGACAGTCAATTAGCCTGCAGATGGTCTTAAAGACCAATTAACACAGCCATGCACAATGAACAGCAGTCACTCAAATGAGATTCTCATATCTGCCGGCTCTGTGTTGTGTTAGGACAATCTCTCTCCAATCTAAAAGGCACCAGCACAAAAAAAAAAAAAAAAACTTCAGGACCTCATCACATTTGCAAGGTTTCCATGGCAGCGAGTGTTACACCTCAAATCTTACATTGACCACAAACTACAAGCATATTGTATGACAGGCATTAATAATAGCAATTTTTGCAAGGGCTGAAGGAAGAGGACTGAACAGCTGTCCTCCAGTCCACTTCAGACGTGAGTCAAACACACTCAGGCTTACAGATACACAAGTGTTAATCACACAGGCTCCTGTGTTAAAATGAACTGCTAGAAGACAGCTCTGCGGTGCGGTAGGTTAGATAACAGCTGAGAAGGTGTCCGTAAATCAAACAGAGAGCATCATGGACATTGTGTACTGATGTTAGCCATGGATACAGAAGATTGGAAAGCAGATCCATAACTCTTATGCATACTTAATTCTTAAAAATAAAAGTTCACTATAGGCATCGATGGTTCCATTTAACATCCATTGAAACTTCCCACTGCACAAACATTTCTTTAAAGTGGAAAACTGTTCTTTATATTATTAAAATATTATCTGTGCAAGTAAAGAGGGTACTTTTAAGAACCAAGAAATGGTTATTCAATGGCATTTCAGCAAAAAAAAAAAAGATTTTGATAGATTTTATGCATTATAATCTTGCATTCGTGTAGAATGTCCTGGGTGCCTCATGCTAACACTCAGCTAGCAAAATCTGCCTTCCTGCAAATCAGTTCGCCCAAACATCACATAACATAATTAATATTCATGACCCAAGCCACGCCTGGCACAGTATGTTCACAGAAGCGCTCCTGAGGAGAGACGATGTGCACTACAGGACAGAATGGTTGTCTGCAACAAAAATATGCAGTTTTATATTTTACAGATGTTGCAACTTTTTGCCATTTGTTTTGTATATGTTTGTGTTTCATGTATACACCACCATTTAAATGACTGGGGACAGTGAGATTTTTTTTTAAAGTAATACTTTTATGCAGCAAGCATTGCAGTAAAGACTTTAAATTGTTACAAAAAATATATTTAAAATAATGAATATCATAACAGTTAAAGGAAGTTATTCAGCATTGATAATAAGAAATGTTTCAAATTAGCATATTAGAATGATTTCTGGATTAATTGACAGATGAAGACTGGAATGCTGAAAATTCAGCTTTGCCATCAAAGGAATAAATAACACTTTAAAATACATACACATTAAAATATATATATTTTAAATTGCAATAATATTTCACAGTGTTACTGTTGTTCTTCTTGGTGAGCAGAAGAAACTTAAAACTTACTTTGACCAATCCCAAACTTAGTGTATGTGCGAAAAACACCGTAGTGTATGTACTAAAAAGTTATTTTTATTATAATTTAAGCATATATGTCACTTTGTCTGATATTTTGTATATAATGCAAAGAAATCTGTAAGTTTCCTTATACTGAAAATAGTCTTTTAGTTTATTGTTGACCACATAAGGACTCTGAAAGTAATAGAAACCACAAAATACGCACTGCAGATGTATATGGAAAGATCACTCATGCAATTAAAACTAAAATCACTCAAATATATATAGAAACAGCATTTACAGGCTAGAAATTGCAATATAACGGCCTTCTTTTTGGCAGAGGCATTTGACAGGTGTTGTCTGAGCATCAGTGTATTGGTGGGAGGCAGAACTCATATCTGAATCTGGAAACGATGCATCACACAGCAGGAGTTTACACATGGTTAGTAGACCACCTCTCCCTGCCACACACTACACACATGCTCACGTCCTCTCGCTGTCTCTCTGTCTCTCCATCTGACAGTGGTGTGAGCTGCACTAATGATAAGATCACTCATGCCCAGTTAAAATAAAAACAGAGAGAGCACCTTCCTGCTATTCTTGAAGAGGTTACAGAGAGAAGCCACACTCACGGATGCAAAGCACCTCTGCAGAACTCACTATTAACAAAAGAACACTGTACAACTGCATAATTATCTCATTTGTCTAGCACAGACAGACAAATAGACAGAACAACATATAAACAAACAGAATTACACAACAACAGCAATGACAGACAGAACAACTGACATGTAGACAGACCGATGGAATGACAGACATACAGAGAAAATGTCAGACAGATAGAACAACAGATATGCAGACAGAAGACAGAACAACAAGCCGACAGAAAGAAAGACAGAACAGCCATACAAACAGAGCAACATACAAAAAAGATAGAATAACAGAGAACAACAGACCTACAGAAACATAAATGACAGAAGGACAAACAGAACAGCAGCCATGCAGGCAATGTATACATGTCATGTATACAGACAGACAGAATGACAGACAGATAGAACAACTTACAGAACAACAGCCAACAGATAGACATACAAAAATATAGTATGGCAGACAGATAGAAGGACATACAGAACAACAGACATGTATAGACAGAATGACAGACAGACATACAAAAAGATAGTATGACAGAGAAGGACATACAGAACAACAAACATGCAGACAGACAAACAGAAAAACAGACATGTATAGACAGACTGATATAGAATGACAGACATACCTACAAAAAGATAGTATGACATAGAGAAGGACATACAGAACAACAGACAGGTATGGACAGACCAATAGAACGACAAACAGACATACAAAAGAGATGAGACAGACAGAGAGAAGGCCATACAGAACAACAGACATGCAGACAGACAGACAGAAAAACAGAATGACAGACAAGTATAGACAGACCAGAAGAATGACAGACAGACTGACAGACAGATAGAACGAGAATGACAGTAAGAAGAACAGCAATGCAGACAAACAGGTAGAAAAACAGACAGACATACAAAAATAGATAGACAGACAGACAGACAGACAGAACAATGGACATTCAGACAGACTAATAGAAGGACAGACGAGATGTACAGACAGATAGAATGACATATAAAACAACAGACTGAACAACAGATATGCAGACAGACAGGTAGAACAATGACAGACATACAGACAGAGAGAAGGACCTACAGAACAACAGACATGCAGACAGGCAAACAGAATAACAGACATGTATAGACAGACCGATAGAACAACAGACAGACATACAAAAAAGACAGAATGACAGACAGATAGAACAGCATACAGAATACCAGATACACAGACAGAGAGAACAACAGAAAGAAGAACATCAATGCAGACAGACAGGTAGAAAAACAGACAGACATACAAAAATAGAATGACAGACAGAATGACATACAGAACAACAAACATACAGACAGAACAATATCATTTAGACAGACCAGTAGAAGGACAGACAGATAGAATGACAGATAAAACAACATACTGAATAACAGATATGCAGACAGACAGGTAGAACAATGACAGACAGACAAAAAAAAAGGTTTTTAAAAAGGTAGACAGACCGGAAGACAGACAGACAAATAGAACGACAGAGCAACAGACATGAAAACAGACGATATACAGAACAGAAAGGCAGGCAAATAGAACAACATATCTTTTCACATCTTGTTTCTCTTATTCTGTTTGTTCAGATCCTTTATTATCCTGATTGTATGAAATGATCGTATGTTTATCTGTATAGTGTATTTGCTGTCTTGTTTATTTACTATATTATTGTAAAGTCACCTTGAGTTTTTTAGAAAGATGCTATTTAAAGTAAACATATTATTTAACATTAAGAACAACAGACATAGAAACAAAAAAAGACAAAGACAGACAGACATACAGACTGTTAGAACAGCAGACATATATCGAACGACAGACAATCACAGATCCCTCTCTGTCGGAGGTATGAGGAACAAAAGATTTTAATATAAACAAAAGGACACTACAACTGCAAAAACATCTCATTGTCTAGCACAGACAGACAGCACTTACTCTCACCAGAGTACTCAGATATATGTCAAAACTAGTTGACAGAGCCTGAAAATGCAAGCAAGTTTTCAACACTTTTCTCCCAAAGAGAGGAACTATCATCTGTTCATTATCTCCTCCATTCCTCCCTCCATTTCTTCAGACCTGTGCTGGGGTCCTGGGTGGCGTATATTGAGACGATCTGTTGGCATTTCACTCAGACTGCAAGTAGAGCTCTGGGAAACATCAACAGACACAGTCCTAGGAAATACTGCTCTTTCTCACTATGCTGCATTCAATCAAACAGAACTTTCCCCGAGAGTGAGAGAGGAAAGGGCAGTGGAGGTGGTTGACTGCTTTTCTCACTGACATACTCCATCACAACTTCTCAAATTTGCATACACACACACTCACAAACAAACCTGCTTCTACACAACAGGGGAATGGATGAATGAAACTGACATTTAGACCCTCATCTGCAGAGAATAAAAGTGAAACTGCATGATGACTGTTCATATTAACAATCATGTTATCTCTGTATTTTGCATTTATGATAAAGATTCACATTTGTAAAATTTTAGCATTGTAGTAGATTGGATTTTCAAAAAGCAGGGCTAAGTATAAACACGCTTTTTTTTTTTTTTTACCTTCAATTAAATATTACATCGATTCTTAAAATTCCAAGGTCGATATTTTACTCTTTGCCAGAGTTTTCTGCTGAATCTATAGCCCCATGGCAAAAGAAACTTCCGAGCTGAATGTGACTTGTGCAGCGAAATAACAGCAAGAAATCTAGTCTTTCTAGAGAACCGTCCTTGCAAAATGTGTGTGCAAAAACAATGTTAACAGTGCATTCACAAACAAATGACTCTGTTTTGATCATTTTAATAATTTTTTCTTTTAAAATACTTGAAATGAAGAATGTTTACTGAATTTTTATTACTTTTGAGTGAATTAATACATTTTAATCACTTTTAATCAGACTACAGGTACTTTTTTATTGATTACACGATAACACATTATTCACACAATAGCAATAAATTATTCTACATTTTATTCTCCATAATTCTGCTTTTTCAAAAAATATCTAAAAATAGTCTGATCATATTACCAAAAATGTGTACCGTAATAGATTACATTACAGACTACAATTTACAAGTAATCTAACCATAATATACATAATATTTATCTATTGTTATATATTATATACTCCTTTTTCACATCCAACTTGAATTAGAAGGATAGAGAGTCCTAACACTGAAGAAACATGCAAACCTGCATTTAAAATCTCTTCAGGTACTCAGGTGCCAGAAAAGTATTTCACATCCAGCATCGTTGTGATCCCTCAACACATAATCTGAACACATTTCCTGTGATCTGCTGCATGCCACTGACAGGCCTGAAATGAGAGCTGAAATCAATTCACATGAAGGTCCAAACGAAAGCTGGATGTGTAACAACCACCCTATTATCCCTGTGCCGCATCCTAAACACTATAGACGACTTCCCAGACACAGATTGAGCCAATAATCCAATTACCAACATAATGTCCTTCAATGCAGCATATTTTATATCACAATCATTACTACTTAAGATGGAACAAAATGGTCGTTTACATAAAAGCTGAACAAATGCACTTGCGGGAAGCAAATCAGGGTCTCCCAGTTCATCTTTTCATTTTATTTTTGGCAGGAAGTCAGGAAGCGGTGGAGAGAAGAGGGAGGAACAGGATCTAGGAATGTCTCGAGTCAGACTCAAACACGAATCTCCCACATTAGCACCAGGGCTCGATGCATCATGTGCAAAAGGTCATGGTCAAGTTACATTTATTTTAATATTATAGTCGTTTAGTATTCTGTTCAAGTGTTGCGCCTGTTGAGTGGGCGGAGTTTAATCGGAAGTCTCGCGAGTTTGGTGAAAATAGCGTGAGATCAGATATACGGCAATGGAGAAAAGGAAGGAAGAAATGCGGTCCATGTTAATATTGTAAATTCATGCGGCAAATTGGATTAAAGCCATCAAGCTATAGATTGATTAATATAGCTCTCAGCTGGTGAGCAGTTTGGCATTTCAGATGTGATGGGCGGCCGATGTTGTGTGATCGCTTCAGAAGTTGCTGGAATTATATGGTGAATATCAGCGCGTGCGTCATTGCAGAACGTAAGTGTTTATATCATATTATTCAGTCTAATAATCATCGTTTGATATGCTGCTAGATGCATCAATAAGATATTTCTTCAGTTATAAGAGAACAGCTGTTATATTATGCTTTTATCATATGTTTTCGATGTCTCTCGCGTTTAATCATGTGAAGTGATAATGACACAGCACTTTGTTGTACAAAATGTAACAGAGACTAATTGAGTTTATTTGTTTCATTATAGAACCACACGTTTATCCACGTTTGTCCAGCGGACTTTAATCACACAAACCCAACACACACACTGAATATCGCAGCACACGAAGCTACCGGCCTCACTGTTATCACCACATCATATTAACCCTATCAGTATCAAACAAAGATCCCTACTAACATACCGTTTGTTCAAGTTCCAAATGTGATGACATCACGTCTGAGGATCGACGTCTGAAGATATCTGTGCCTTCCTTTCATTAAGTGGACATTCTCTGGAAACCTGGGACTTGTTGGGACTGAGTATTCTCAATAACACATTTCACTGCCTTATAACAACATTATTGTATCTTTTTATTTAAAGAACATTGTTGTTTTATTGTTTTGGTTATTTTGCGTAGGCCTACGCTGTTTTATTGTGTCATTTACATTGTGTTAACATTGTGAGAAAATAATTCATTTTTTCATTAATACATTGAGTTAATTGGACACATGACTCTGGCTTCTTTAATCCTTTCCTAGTTACTGGACATTATTTGTGTAAATAGTACTCTAAGGTGATTTAGAACCGTAACAGTAATCAGTGCATACTACAGTCTTCAATACATTAAATGGTCCTTCGAGCCGGATCTATAACCACTTTAGCAATGATGTCCAGAACTAGTGAGGGAGTTATAGAGCCAGAGGTTGTACGCCCACGTAGAGTAATAAGACGGCCAACACATTTGCGTGATTATGAGGTTAGCTATCCACAGAAACAGCTTGCATTTGCAGATGAGCAGTCTGATATGCTCAGTTGTATGCGTGAACTGAGAGAGGAAAATAGACGAATGAGGCAAGACATGCAACGCTTATCTGATATGATTGTTAACTCTTCTGTGTTAGCTTCCCAGGTTTCATTATCTGATCAACAGCTTTTGAATGAAGGAGCAGTGGTGTCATCTACACCAAAGTCTATTAGTATGCAGGAGTCAGTTAAGGGCGATGGAAACTCTAGCCAGACAGAACATACTCCTTTGGTGCCACCTAGAGATGAATCCCTCCTTACAGTTCGCAGTCGTGAGCAAGAGCTCATTGAAGAGCTTACAGACAGTCTACAGAGAGCAGGTCGGCTTAGTGATAGTACGCCTAATTCAGGTATGTCGACCCCTTCGTATAATGATCCACATAGTAGTAAGAATGACTTGCCATGGTATGATCACTATTATGATGCTAATGTTCCTCTGCGGCCACCTCATTTATCTGATATTCGTCAGCAATATCCAGATGACCCAGCAGTGTTGCGGTCCACTATGCCTCCTCATGATGTTTATTATCATCCAGCAACGGATTCTTACCATCGCCGCTTAAATGAGCATCTGCAGAAGGATGTCTTCACAGATCGTTTCGATCATTTTCCAAATGATTGGAGGCAAGAGTACAGTCGAAATAATAGACCGTTACGTATATCAGATCATTCTCACCATTCCCTTGGAAATTCTGAGCTTCCTCGTCCTGTGCATTCACCCCCAATGCAATATCGAGGGCCGACTCCTACAATTCCCGATTTCGGTCGGGATGATCCCCGAGAGTTTTCCCGTCTTAAGCTTGCATTAAACAATGTTCTTCCTGAAGATGCTTCTGAGTCGTTTAAGTTCCAAATACTTATGGACCACCTTAAGCTGGAAGACGCTTTACTTGTCGCTGACTCATATAGTCACAGTCGTACTCCATTCAGTGACACTATGAGAGCGCTCACTGATATGTATGGGCAGCCACATCAATTGGCACTGCAAAGGATCACTAATCTGATGGATGGGCCCAATATCAGGAGCGGGGATGTGAAGACTTTTAAGGCATTTGCCCTTCGTGTCCGAGCACTGGTTGGAATGTTAAATCAGTTAGGTAGCACAGGTTGGACTGAACTGAAATGTGGCTCACATGTTTCTCGTCTCTTAGCTAAATTGCCGTATGACCTAAGAGCTAACTTCAAGAGATTCATTAACCCCCTTCAGACACCTATTCCAACTCTGATTGATTTCGCAGAATGGCTGGAATATGAGGTTCGCCGTGCAGGTAGAAGGAACACAGTATGGGTCCTATTTTGAGCATGCGAAACACAGTGTCCACAAAGACAAGCGAACTGGTTTTGTTCCCCGAAAGCCAACTACTGTCCTACATGGTAAAGAGCAGAAAGTAGGATCAGTAGAGCTACCAAAGACTGAATGCATGGACTCAGAAAGACCACAGGAGAAGCTGAAAAAGTATTGTCCGTTCTGTAACACAATTCAACACTACATGAATCAGTGCTCTAATTTCAAACTCTTAACTAAAGAGCAAATTGAAAGTTGGATCAGAACAGGACATAGATGTTGGCGTTGCGGACGAGGGCATTCTTCCTCTAAATGTACGTTAAAGGCGAAATGCAAACGGTGTGAAAGGAGGCATCTTGATGTTCTTCATGAAGTCAATGCCAACGTTGATGTGATGAGTAAAAGTAATAAACTGACATCGGAGGAAAGTTCAGTAAGCCCTACTTCTCAGGCCTTATACTTGGATCGACCTACGAGTAGCAGGCAAGTGCTACTGAAGTTAATTCGAGTAATCATTCAGAATGGGGATAAGTCATTAGAAACCTACGCTGTGCTAGATGACGGATCTGAGCGAACTATTTTGTTGAATGAAGCTGCTCAACGTCTAGACCTTCAGGGTGAAATTGAAGATCTGGCTCTGCGAACAGTGAGGCAGGATGTCCATACCATTCATGGAAGATCAGTATCTTTCTTCATAGCCCCTGTTTCACACCCTGACAGATCTTACCCAGTCAAGGATGCATTCACCGCAAAAGAGCTAGCCCTGGTTCAGCATACTTACCCCATCTCTGACTTGCAAAGAAGATATCACCATCTCCGTGACTTACCTTTGCACGACATCCATGAAGCGCAGCCCTTGGTACTTATCGGCTCAGATTATCCTCACTTGATAACCCCTGTTGAGCCAGTGAGATTAGGTCCTCCTGGAGGTCCAGCGGCGGTTCATACAAAGCTCGGCTGGACATTGCAAGGTCCCTCAAGGCTTATTAAACCTCACTTGCAGGCTCAAGAATGTTTATTCATTTCTTGTGTTTCTCCTGAAGCTGAGCTATTCCGTCAAGTTGAAAAGCTTTGGCAACTGGATACTCTTCCTTATCAATCTGAGAAAGTGGTCAGTCGATCACGACAGGATGCAGAAGCTATTCGCCTCCTAGAGGAGAAAACCATCAGGATTGATGTGAATGGGGTAAAAAGGTACGCTACGCCTCTACTCTGGAAAGAGTTGCCTCCGCCTCTGAATGCACCCAAGGAGGCTGTCATGGCCCTGCTACGCAGCACAGAGCGAAAGTTATCTAGAGAACCTAGTATGGCTGCCTCTTATGAATCAGAAATTCAGAAACTGCTGCAGGCAGGTTACGTCACACCGTTGACAGCTGCAGAATGTGATCGGAGTTCCCAGTCATGGTACATACCACATCATATGGTTCATCACAATGCAAAGAACCGTATTGTCTTCAATTGTTCTTTTGAGTACCAGGGTCAGTCTTTGAATGAACATCTCTTGCCCGGTCCTACCTTAAGTGCCAGCTTGTTGGGAGTTCTCATCCGCTTTCGAGAACATTCTGTGGCCATCTGTAGTGATGTGAAGGGTATGTTCCATCAAATCCGTCTCCTTGATGAAGATAAACCCTTCCTTCGCTTTCTGTGGCGTCATGGGAATACATCTGAACCGGCCATTGTGTATCAGTGGCAAGTTCTGCCATTTGGCACTACGTGTAACCCTTGTTGTGCTACTTACGCACTTCAGTCCCATGCCAAAGTGGATCTCGAAGGTACTGATGAAGTACGTCAAACGGTGGAGCGTAGCTTCTATGTTGACAATTGTCTTAAGAGTGTCTCTACTGAAGCCCAAGCTATAGAGCTGGTAAACCGATTGCAGGGCCATCTTATGAACGGTGGATTCGAATTGAGGCAATGGGCCAGTAACATCCCTGAAGTTATTCACCACCTTCCTGCTGAGTTAAAGTCAAAGAGTGGGGAGATTTGGCTAAGTCAAGAAATGACCAACCCTCAGGAGAATGCTCTTGGATTGATATGGCAATGTAGATCAGACACATTGGTATACAAATCGTACCAGAAAGATGAAGGTGAAATTACAATGCGGAGCATCTATCGCACTTTAGCCAAGCTTTATGACCCCCTTGGATATCTCATTCCGTATACCACCAGAGCCAAAATTGTTGTGCAGTTGTTGTGGGATAAAAAACGAGGATGGGATGATCCTAATTTACCATTGGGCCTACTAGACATTTGGCATCAGTGGGAGAGCGAGCTGCCACAATTGTCTCAGATCCACCTACCAAGATGCTACAGTTCCAGCCTTCAGTATCCTGTCAAGAGCCGCAGTGTTCATGTGTTTTGTGATGCTTCTGAAAAGGCATACGGCTCTGTAGCATACTTGTGCTCTGAAGACAGTCAGGGTAATATGCATGTTGCCTTCATGGCGGCAAGGTCAAGAGTCGCTCCACGGAAACAAATCTCCATAGCTCGTTTAGAGCTTTGTGCTGCATTGACAGGAGCACAACTAGGAGACGTCTTGAAGAAAGAGCTGACCTTAGATATCTCCAAATTCATCTATTGGTCTGACTCCACTACAGTTCTTTCTTGGCTGCAGTCTGATTCTTGCAGATACCGAGTGTTTGTAGGAGTTAGAGTCACCGAAATCCAAGAGTTGTCTGACCCTGGAGCTTGGCGCTATGTTGATTCAGCAGCCAATCCTGCTGATGATATCACGCGTGGGTTATCACTGGTTCAACTAGCTAAAGAAACACGATGGAAACAAGGACCAGCCTTCTTAATGCAGTCTAGCAGTTGTTGGCCTAAGGCACCAGAAGGACAGGCCCCTGAAGAAGTTCAGGAACTTAAGAAATCTGTGTTTTGCGGCTCATTGACTGAACATAAACTGCAAGTTGAACCTGATCCCAGTCAATTTAGTAGCTATCCTGATTTACTAGAGGCTACAGCACGATTCCTTCATGGGGCGGCTGATAACACTGATTCACTCAGTGCAGATGCGTTTCAGAAGGCAGAATTGTCTATCCTTAGACAATGTCAGATGCATGACTTTTCTGACGAATTTGCTTTACTCAAGGGAGGAAAAGACATTTCTGTACATAGCCGACTCATTAAGCTTGCTCCTGAATATGACAAAGAACAAGACTTGATTAGAGTAGGAGGACGACTTCGTAGGTGCCATGGATTGAGTGATGCAGTTCTACACCCTATTGTTCTGTCACAAGATCATCCAGTAGTTAAACTCCTAATAAAGCATTATGATGATCAACTGCACCACCCGGGAGCTGGCAGGGTGTATGCTGAGCTGCGGCGTAAGTTTTGGATTTTGCGAGGAAGAGAGGCAATTAAAAGACATCAGCACCACTGTCTTGATTGTAATAAATGGAGAGGCAAACCAAAGATTCCTAGAATGTCAGACTTACCCACATCAAGTCTGAGGTTATGTAGACCCCCTTTTTACTCCACCGGAGTAGATTGTTTTGGACCACTGTTAGTGAAGGTTGGCCGCCGTACTGAGAAAAGGTGGGGTGTCATATACAAGTGCCTCACTACTCGAGCTGTACATCTTGATCTGTTGGATCACATGGATGGAGATTCATTCCTGCTGTCTCTCAGGCGTTTCATTGCCAGAAGAGGGAAACCCTATGAGATTCTCTCTGATCAGGGAACAAATTTTCGAGGTGGATGTAAAGAGCTGGAGGACACTTTCTCCCATATGCAGACCAGCATTAGAGACCAGCTAGCAAAGGAACAAATCAGATTCAAGTTTAATCCACCCAGTGCGCCTCATTTCGGCGGCTCATGGGAAAGAGAAGTGAGGTCTGTAAAGACAGCCTTAAGAATCACCTTAGGTGCTCAGACCGTTACTGAGGAGGTATTGAGAACCATCTTGATCGAGGTGGAGGGCATTCTTAATTCTAGACCCTTGGGTTATGTCTCTAGCGACATAGCAGATCCAGACCCAGTAACGCCAAATTCTTTACTGATGGGGCGGCCTGACTCCTCCTTGCCCCAAGTTGTCTATTCAGACCATGAATTACTCAGTAGAAAAAGATGGAGACATAGTCAGGTTCTGAGTGATCATTTTTGGAAGCATTTTATTCACGACTTCCTACCCACATTGCAGTCAAGGCAGAAATGGTACAGAGAGAAAGAGAATATTGCAGTTGGCACTGTAGTACTCATTGTTGATGAGCAGATCCCAAGAGCGCTCTGGAGAGTTGGTACTGTCTCTGCTGTCATTCCTAGTTCAGATGGGAGAGTCAGAACAGCAGTGGTCAAAGTGAAAGATCAAACATACACAAGACCAGTAGCTAAGTTGATTGAATTGCCTTCCTTACCCCCAGACACAGAAAGTTCCTTATAGACCCTACTAATGGCAAATTTGCATACCAAATTTGGGGGCGGCTGTGCAAAAGGTCATGGTCAAGTTACATTTATTTTAATATTATAGTCGTTTAGTATTCTGTTCAAGTGTTGCGCCTGTTGAGTGGGCGGAGTTTAATCGGAAGTCTCGCGAGTTTGGTGAAAATAGCGTGAGATCAGATATACGGCAATGGAGAAAAGGAAGGAAGAAATGCGGTCCATGTTAATATTGTAAATTCATGCGGCAAATTGGATTAAAGCCATCAAGCTATAGATTGATTAATATAGCTCTCAGCTGGTGAGCAGTTTGGCATTTCAGATGTGATGGGCGGCCGATGTTGTGTGATCGCTTCAGAAGTTGCTGGAATTATATGGTGAATATCAGCGCGTGCGTCATTGCAGAACGTAAGTGTTTATATCATATTATTCAGTCTAATAATCATCGTTTGATATGCTGCTAGATGCATCAATAAGATATTTCTTCAGTTATAAGAGAACAGCTGTTATATTATGCTTTTATCATATGTTTTCGATGTCTCTCGCGTTTAATCATGTGAAGTGATAATGACACAGCACTTTGTTGTACAAAATGTAACAGAGACTAATTGAGTTTATTTGTTTCATTATAGAACCACACGTTTATCCACGTTTGTCCAGCGGACTTTAATCACACAAACCCAACACACACACTGAATATCGCAGCACACGAAGCTACCGGCCTCACTGTTATCACCACATCATATTAACCCTATCAGTATCAAACAAAGATCCCTACTAACATACCGTTTGTTCAAGTTCCAAATGTGATGACATCACGTCTGAGGATCGACGTCTGAAGATATCTGTGCCTTCCTTTCATTAAGTGGACATTCTCTGGAAACCTGGGACTTGTTGGGACTGAGTATTCTCAATAACACATTTCACTGCCTTATAACAACATTATTGTATCTTTTTATTTAAAGAACATTGTTGTTTTATTGTTTTGGTTATTTTGCGTAGGCCTACGCTGTTTTATTGTGTCATTTACATTGTGTTAACATTGTGAGAAAATAATTCATTTTTTCATTAATACATTGAGTTAATTGGACACATGACTCTGGCTTCTTTAATCCTTTCCTAGTTACTGGACATTATTTGTGTAAATAGTACTCTAAGGTGATTTAGAACCGTAACAGTAATCAGTGCATACTACAGTCTTCAATACACATCAGATCGGCACCCATTCATTGCAGAGGATCCATTGGTGACCAAGTGATGGACGGAAACACCTCAAGGCTGATCCGGCGAAACTGGAATGATCCTGACCTATATTTCAAGTGTCAAAGAAAATACTTATGCAAAGCATTTATTATTTTAGGTCTACCATTAAATTTGCAGTTACCACAAATTAGTTTTTTGCTCTGTCATGATTGGTGGTATGAATACTTCAGCAGGGCACTATATATATATACACCAGTGTTGGGTGTAACGCGTTACTGTAATAATATTACTTTTTTCAGTAACTAGTAGTGTAAGGCATTACTCGTCTGAAAATGGTAATATTATTACAGTTTTCCCAAGCTAGTTACTTGCGTTACATTTGCCAGTAACACCTTCATCACACACACACACAAGGCACACAACACAGAGAACAGAAGGGAAGGGAAGGAGGGCGTGAATGGAACAGTGATTGGTCTGGGTTTGGCACGAGGTATCATTTACCATCACTGATTGGTCGACAGCCGGCAGCAGAGCGGCACGCTCAGACAGATGGGGAAAAATGGAAGCGTCAACAATGGCAAGCTCTTTTTCAGAGGAAGGTTCCCAGCAAGAGAAAGCTAGTTTCGACGGGTGGAGATTCAGTAATTATTTTGTAGGAGTGCTCCGATTACGATCGACCGCTCGTTAATGCGCATCTCAGTAAAGCCGGTTCTCTAATCAGCGGTTTATTCCATCAGGTGCGTGAACCATATGTTCATACAACCGTGCCAATAAACGCTGAAAATGAACTGGATTTGCGCATCTTCTCAGTTAATAACGGCTCTGTGTAGTAACAGCTGCTCGATGTGAAATCACGCACCTGATGGAATTAACCGCTGATTAGAGAACAGGTGTACTGACGAGCAGTAATATAAGTGAGTTGTGTAAACAGTGATTTATGTGACTTCAATTATTTCTTATTAAACTGAAATCGAAAAGTAAAAAGTATTTTTTGGAAAAACCACATCCTGGTGTTAGTCTTCATATGCTGATGAATAGTGTTAACACGGATATAGAAAAATAAGGAGTGCAAGAGATTGATTCCTAATGTCAGTTTATTTTTAATTAATACTATAGTAGTTCGGTTCCCTTTACATCTTTAACTACCCGTTAATTTATCAATTGAATGGGTGACCTATCCTCATTAATAGAGCAAACATTTGTCCCCCCTGAGAGAATTGGCAGGAGCCGCCACTGATAAAGACCCTAAAGAACACTCCTCCTTTGTATGTTCTCCCTCCATCTGATGCATCTCAGGCAATCATAGAGTAATTAAGAAAAAAAGATGTAACTAGTAATATAACTAGTAATATAACTAGTTACTTTCTCCAGGGAGTAATAAAGTAAAGTAAGGCATTACTATTTTTGAGAGTAATATGTAATATGTAATATATTACTTTTTTGAGTAACTAGCCCCAACACTGATATACACACACTATTCTTCTGTAATCTGAATTTTTAGCTTTTAACAATTACTGTAGATTATTTGTGCAAGAGCGAGAGGGCGAGAAATGATATCATTAGGAAATCTTATCTATTTGTTGATAATGGAATCCAGGAACAGCAAAGAGACTGCTCTGACAACACACTCTGACAAATATGTAAAGGTGTATGATCTGCACATGCACTGAACCAGGGCCATGTACATACGTGAGCTGAATCAGGTCAGGAGGGGTTTTGTTGGGAGATTTCCAGCAGGCAGTTTCACATACTGCGGCGACAAAGATCACATGTGTGTGAATGTGAACAGACACACACTTTTAGACAATGGCGGATCAATAATGATCAGAGGTTTTCACTGAAGGGTAATGGATGAGGCACACATGCAAGAATCAATATGCAGGCCTCATTTCCGCAGGCATTTGCAGTGTGACATAACCATTAAGCCTATTAAAGTTCCCACACGTAACTTGTCTTGCATTATTTGTGCTATTGACATGCTACTGCTCTTATTCTATACAATAAAGCGTATGATTTATGCATGGTGGATGATGGAATAGACAAAAAAAAAAAAAACTCAGGGACCTAGCAACCATTCAGAACACCCTAGCAACCAAACAGCTACGAATTAAATAACAATACCACAGCAAATGCATAGCAACATCCTGGCAACCACCTACAACACCATAAAACCATCATGGCAGTGACTGTTATACAAAAATTACCAAAAGAAAACGTAATTATGATAATAATAAATGGATTTATTTATTATTGTTACTACATTTATTTATTATGAATTTATTATTGATTAAATGAATATAAGTTGAAAGTAATGTTTACATAACATTACTTGAAAATGTTATTTCTTACTAGCCTAATTTGCTACACAATTTTAAATGTAATTTGAAAAAAATAAATAAAATTGAAAAAATTATTATTAGTCCAATTAAGATTAAGGTTAAATTAATAATAATATTTTAGATCCTTTTGCAGTGTTTTTTTTTTTTTTTTTTTTTCATTATATACTGCCAAGCTCCAAACAACTATGAACTTCCAATTTGTTAACATGCCAACAAAACACACTAAATTGAAAACTGATATTGAATTGAGAGATGGGGGATTAAAGATAAAGATGTTTGAGAGCGTTCACGGATATCTAAGCACTGCTGTGTGGTCGTAGGTGGGCACTGAACCACCTTTATCTCTCCGCCATTCAGACGTGAGCGGCTCCAGACAGAGCCGGACTCCCTCTGGGCTGAGGAGCTCTCGCTCTCTCTCTCTCGCTCTCTCTCTCCATCAGTCTGCAATCAGATGAATCTGTTAGTTTTCCTGCTGGTTCACTCGCAGCGGCTGATTGATATTCCAAAGCCATCCGCTCCGAACGCACCAAACACTAAAGCTCTCCATGACACCAGTGCCCTCTCGACCCACGAACAACAGAAAGCAGATAGACCCCGGAAAAGACCCCCTGTCATTGAGAGAGAGAGAGAGAGAGAGAGAACTCTTCCAAAGAAAACAATCTTCTCCACTTTGGTTTGTTTTAAGAGTCCAAGGGACAGAAAAATCAATAAGAGAAGCCACCGAGACACGGAGAGAGAGGTAGATGAGAAAAAGGAGGAGGAGAGAGAGGAAAAGACAGAGGAGGTGTGACAGGAGAAATTAAAATGTTGAAATTCACTGCAAACCCTATTATCATGAGAACAGCAGCAACAGAGCCGCCTGCACACAATTACACACCAAACTTAACACTTTTCAGAGCTACTCTGGCCTTTTTATTTTCTGATATCACATTACCATTAAAAAGTTTGGAGTCGGTAGATTTTTTTTTTCATACTTTTTTACACTTTTATTCAGCAGGGATGCATTCAATTGATCATTCATTTATAATATCTTTATTTGAAACCAATGTGTTTCATACAAATTTATTAAGCAGCACATATTTTCAACACTGATAATAATAAGAAATATTTCTTGAGTAACAAGCCTGCATATGAGAATGAGTTCTGAAGGATCATATGACATCGATGCCTGGAGTAATTATGATGAAACCTCAGCTTTACATCACAGGAATAAATTACATTTCATATATTTTCAAACAGAAATATGGTATTTTAAATTAAAAATATTTTTTTTTAATATTTCACAATTTTATAGTTGTAGACTGTATTTTTGATCAAATAAATACATACTCTGTGCACAGAAGATACTTCTTTTTTTTATCTTACTGACCCCCCGGTAGTGTATGTGTGAACTGACTGCTGTGAATATTGTGCAACATAAATGAAAATAAACCTCTGACCATTACCTTACAGCTATAGCTGTGGTCTGCTTAATTCATTAATCATTGGGGGTTTTTTTAACCTCATGTTAAATGTTTAATACACACTGGATCTGCCAGAGATTGACAGATTCAAGGCCACATACTGTAAAAGTAATTAAACTACATATTCACAGTCAGCCTGAGAAATAATCACTAGACATTCTGACTGCTGATTCCATACTTGCGGTTTCTGTACTTCTGCTGGTTTCTGTGCGTCCTCTAGAGATTTCTATGCCATATTTTGAAAGAGATATTTTAACTGTTATTGTGTCTGTTATTGTGATCTGATCTAATTCAGTTTGACCGAAATGTTTTTGGCCCGTTGTTCATGTTGGTCAGACGTTCTCTTCCTGCTCCTGTTGAAAAGCTGCAAAGTGAACCAAACTAGACTAGCAATGCAAGACTACAAAAAGTTACATCGGGTCTGACTATGAAACACGACCAGAATTTAAACCGCTCTTAAAACCATCATGAAGTCAATTATTGCAGTCACCGAGTCAAGTTCGGGAGTTCGTATAGCGGGATCGCGAATCATTTGAGTCAGTTATGGGGATCGCGAATCGTTTGAGTCAGTTTGGGAGTTCAGAGCGGGATCGCGAATCATTTGAGTCAGTTATGGGGATCGCGAATCATTTGAGTCAGTTCGGGAGTTCGGAGAGGGTTCGCGAATCATTTGAGTCAGTTTGGGGATCGCGAAATCATTTGAATCAGTTCGGGAGTTCGTAGCGGGATCGCGAATCATTTGAGTCAGTTCGGAGCGGGATAGCGAATCATTTGAGTCAGTTTGGGGATCGCAAATCATTTGAATTAGTTCGGGAGTTCGAAACAACTTCGCGGATAATTTGAATCAATTCGAGAGTTCGGAGCGGGTTCGCGAATCATTTGAATCAGTTCGGGAGTTTGTAGCGGGTTCGCGAATCATTTGAGTCAGTTCGGGAGTTCAAAGCGGGTTCGCGAATCATTTGAATCAGTTCGGGAGTTCTGAGCGGGATCACGAATCAAGAAAGATTCGCCCTTGTAAATTATCAAATTGGCCATAACCTTTAATTCGTTGCTGCCAACTGGGGTGGCAGCAGGGGTGGCAATGCTTTCTTTTAGGGTGGCATTTGCCACCCCGGTAGATCCTCCCCTGACAGAGAACAAACATTCTATCAACATTCCTGGAAGAATGTTTGTTCATAACTTTGAGAGAACCTTGCTAGGACATTAGTCAAAGTTTCTTGTCAAAGTTTCTCATTAGTCAGAATGTTTCTTGTTAGCAGTGATTAGGCAGGAATTTTATGAATTTAATCTATATCATCCACTTTACATGAGAATCATATATATATATATTTTTTTTTTTTTTTTTTTTTTTTTTTTTGATCGCCTTTGTTTTTAGATGCAGTCATGTCCCTTTATTTCCAGGCATCTGTTCAGTGTCCACATCAACAGGATTGAATTTGATGTTGACTATAGGGTCACTATGAGTGATGTAAGAGTGTTGATGTGTCAGACAAACAGTTAAATACTTACTCAACATATTGAGCATGTATGAACAGTGCTAAAATGAGACAGATCACAGCAATTCACTTAAATTCAATAAACAGAAATCTGTGTTAATGAACAGCAAATGTCACTCTAATTCAACACATTTTATTAAAAGAGCAAAACTACCACCACACATAGGCTATATTGAATTTGAATTTTTTTTACATAATTAACCATGATCATCTTTAAACTAACCACAATAAAATGTTAAATGCATTTTCTGTTACACATTATCAAACAAACTACACCAGGGCTGTACTGGGAATTAAATTCTAACTATTCTATACAATCTATAGTGCACACTGTCTACTAATGGTATACAGGTATGCATCGCTAAATATTTAAAACAGTTGTGTGTCATGTCACATTGCAGTTGTGTCCAGTCATTGCAGCACTAAACAGTTATTTATTGAACCAAGTTTAATGCCTTTATGTTCAGTATGTATGAATTGTGTACGAATTGCTATAGGGCACATCTTACTGCACATACTAATTAGTGTAAAATACTGTTATTTCAAAATGAATCTGGATAAAGATGTAAGCGGAATGCAATGGTAAAACATTTTAAACGGTAAAACACAGAAGTTGCATGCTTTACATATTGTATGCTGCAGAAATAGTATGGGAGTAGTATGCTATTCCAAACGGAGCCAATCAATTGGGATAATCAAACCATGGGAATTTGTATGATGCAAATAAAAATAATAATAATAATATTGAACAAAAAATAAAACTAACTTTAAATTAAAAAATAATAATAATACAAATGATAAAAACACAAACAAACAAAATCTGAAATTACAAATATTATAACTGCTGAACTCACAACTAAAAATTCAGAATGCAGTGCAAGACAGCACTAAAGGTCATGTGCATCAAGTCAGCACATCTCACTGACACCACTCATGTCTTTGAGCACTAAACACTCATCATTCCTTTATCCAGCTGAACTTCTCTCTTCACTACTGTTCATCTGAGATGAATCCCTTCACTTATCTGTTTTATCCTTTCCAGCACTGATGTGTCATTAAATATTTATCCATTTTATTGGTTTATCTCGGAGCTGTCCACAAGTAATCCTCAGCAGCCATTGGAAAGGGCATGAAAGAAACGGACAGAGAAAGAGAGAGCTCAGATGACAATAGGGGGAAAAACAGAGAGACTTGCAAAAGACCTCCTCACAGCGTCTGTAAAGTAGCTATTTTTGACTGTTCCAGGAGAATACAGGAACTAGTTCCCTTTGAATAATTTGAGATAGAAAAATTTGCACTAATGCATAAACGTTTACAATTTCTGTTTTAAATGAATGCTGTTCCTTTAAACTTTCTATTCATCAAAGAAGCCTTAAACTCCTGAAATTCCACAAAAATGTGAAGCAGCACAACTAAATGTATTTATTAGAGCAGCATATAGGAATGATTTCTGAAAGCTTATATGACACTGAAGACCGGAGTAATGATGCTGAAAAATTCAGCTTTGAATCACAGGAATAAATTACTTCTTAAATATGTTTGAATAGTAAAAAGTTGTTTGAAATTGTAATAATATTTCACAATTTATTATTTATTTTTGTAACAAATATATGCAGCCTTTGAGCATAATATACTTATTTTAAAACATCTAAATCTTACCAACCCCAAATTATTGAATGGCAGTGTAGATGATGCACAAAAAAAGCTAAATTATAGGTCTATGAAAAAAATGGAGATAGTTACTAAACATCACAAAAGAGAGAGAGAGAGAGAGAGAGAGAGAGAGAGAGAGAGAGAGAGAGTGTGTGTGTGTGTGTGTGTGTGTGTGTGTGTGTGTGCATGTGCTAATAAATAGAATAATCAACCATCAGAACAAATTGTTTTGTCTCAAGAAGACTATTTATTAACGCAGGAGGTTTTATTTTAATATATATTAGCAGTTTTTTGAAAACTTTCAACTGAAATTCAGGTAAATAAATATAGTTTAAACCATGTGTTATTTTGGGTTTGTTTTTATTTTGTTTTGTTTTATAAAAATGAACATTATGCATGACAGAAAATTAATGTATTAATCTATAAATTACATAATATCTTAATCAAGCATCAAAACAATAGACATTTAAAACGGCTTTACAGTTTTTCATACTTTAGAATGTGTCTTTGTATGGATTTATTTATTTAGCTGAAATATTTCACCAAAAAAATCTTGTAAGGCATATCAAGAATCATTAGATGACATTAAAACTCCATTTAAGGATCACAGTGCAGCTCATAAAGACTAATTCATTGTCATTTTAAATCTTTATATATCTTTGCCACTGTCCTTCAAACCACTAGGTCCTACCCATTTGTCAGCAAGAAGTTTTTAATCTCTTAAAATATAATAAAATTAGTATGATAACTAGTTGTATATTTGAATAAATGGGGTCTACAGATCAGAATAAGTATGCGGTTTCATTTTTTACATCTGCTGAAGTATGATGGAACAATATTTCACCCATTTTATTTTCACAAAAGTAACTTGAATCATTATAATATATATCATAGATTAAGTGGCAGGAATGGTATTGAATAAATGCAAAGAGCAGAAGATTAAGAGAGATACGAGAGAGGTCACTGTCAACACTAAAAGCCTAAGATTGATTGTTCAATTAAGACTCGGAGTGAACAAAGAGATGTAATTTCAGCTTGACTCTTAGAGATAATGAACGCAAATCACATCAGACACCCTGCAGTCTCTCCTCCCTCATCCTCAACACAGATATCTGACTAATATGACAGTAAATAAGGACGTCCACTGCTGGCCATCTTAATTTGATTAGGAAAACATCCTCATACACGCACACAAGGCCTAAAAGCGCACACACACTCACTCCATTAATCCGGTGGTAATTTGCTTTCACTTGCTATCAGCCAGAACAAATCGTTCTGTCTCAGGAAAACATTTGCAAGAAGTGCAAGAGAAACATGAGGCTAATTGGGGGAGAACAGCATTAGGACGCGGCGGGACGCTGTTACTGGATGCTGTGGAGAATCTGTCTGGATTACAGCCACATGACCGGCCAACCGCTGGCCGTCAGAGGATCAGGGTTTGAGTGGATTACAAGTGGACAAATCCTCTACAGCACTACAATATCCTATCAAGATAAGACTACAACAGGCTCTGTGCGGACTGAGGGCCAATCTGAGGCCTCACAATACAATATAGATACAATGTGTGTAATGATTTTGAAAAGTAATGGCCTTTTCATGAATCTTTTGATTCAGATCGGAGTGGGTTTGTGAATTGAATGAATCTCAAGATCTGTGCTCTGAAGTCCCAATCTGAAAGCTTGGATCATGAATCCTATATTTTTTATTGCCATACAATACAAAACATCAAACCATTAATGCATCACAGTTATAAAAACAAAAAGAAAGAGAGAAAGAAAGAAAGAAAAGCAACAAAGAAATAATATACAAATACAAATCCCTTTAGAAAAATAACCCTGGTTTTATTACAGTAAAAGTGTAAGTAACCATGTTTTTTTACAGGACATATAGGCTAGTTTGAATAGAGATGGCCTTTTCACTGCTTTACCATTACCAGAATTTTTAATAGTTTGAATAAAGAAAAAAAGAGGTTTAAAGGCAGATTTATGTTTATGTATGTTATTAATTCTGATTTTTTTTCTTTAGAATTCAAGAAAAAAAAGAAAAAGAAAAAAAGTTAAAATCTTGAGGGGAAAAAAGTCTGAATTGATAAAAAGGTCACAATTACCTTTATTTATACCTTCCATTCTTAAGTGGGGCAATACAATGAACTGAATAGGAAGAACTAAAGTTTCTCAGTGAGGGATTGGCAGTTGTTTTTCAATGAGCGTGTGGAATTAAAGAGAATTAATTTTTTTGTTTCAATCATCCTGAAATGATGATCAAAATGATTTCTGAAAATGTTATCCAACAAGATGCGAGACAGTTTAACATATACAACAAAAATCCTAGCTTTTCATCAAATCCACTGCTAATACTTACTAAAGTTTGTGCTGTTGATTTCATCAGTTTCCTCCAAAGTGATGTCACTTCCTGGATGATGTCATTAAGGAAGTGGCTGGTGTTAGTTAAAAGTTTTTTTTTTTTTTTTTAAGAATGTAAAAATAAAGGAACACCCAGATTTAAATAATTTGTAGTAAAAAAAAAAAGAATGAAAAAAGCTTGTTTTTCCAATTTAAAATATAATACAGTACCAAATAAATGTTTGAATTCACCCATATACATATATAGAACATATAAAATGACCTGATCACACAAGAACACTCTCCATCTGTTTTTGTTCAGTAAATGCTGAGCACTGCACAGTATGCAGTTCCTTCGTTTGAACGTTTCAGCACAGTGAGCCACATATTTATCAAAAGTCTCTGTTTATGAGGAATATTTTGTCTCCATTTATTTGATTGATCTGCCCATCTGCCTCTGGAGCGGCTGGCAGTGCTGCAGTGGCCTGTTTGAGTCTCAGCACACCGGCTGGCCGCGCTGCATCTGAAGGTGCTATTTGATTAGAGATCCGCGTCTTTGCTGACACAGAGCTGCGAGACTGATGTCTGAGAAGATTCAACACTCATCATCCGCTTACATTACATCCATCACAACACAACTGACAACTGCTTCCCACTTTCTATGAACACACAACATATTATGAAGTCTGCTTTTTCATCAAAAGAAATATAGGAATATTGTGAAATATTGTTGCAATTTAAAATAAATGTTTTCTATTTGAGAAAATTATTAATTGAATAAATTATTAATTAAAGCACCAATAATAACTGGATCATTGAGGCACCAAATCAGCCTAGAATGATTTGGGTTATATTTACATATATATATATATATATATATATATATATATATATATATATATATATATATATATATATACACACACACACACACACACACACACACATAAAAATGTCTAAATAGTTTAAAACCCTGATGAGCTCAGTATTTTATTTTTTTTGCACCCCCTCAGATTCCAGATTTCCAAATATTGTCCGATCCTAATAAACCATACATCAATAGAAAGCTTATTCAGATGATATATAAATCTCAAGAGAAACTGACCCTTATGACTGGTTGTGTGGTCCAGGGTCACATATTATTAACACATTGATATTGCATTAATTTATTTATATGTAGTTGAAAAGAGCTTGCAGATATTTAATGAATATAAAAATAGATGATTTTCATGTTGTAGGTGAATAACATTTTTGACGTAAGTTTATCAAACATATTATAAATTGAGTTTAATTAAGACATTTATCAAAGTCATGTCAATGATAACATTTTCCCCCAATTTATCTAAATTCACTCCAATAGGTCTCATGATAAAAAAGTCAGCAGACATTAAAATGTAGCACATTCATGGAACATGCAGTTTTATTTATGTACCACCGTGTGACCCAATGAAATGTTGGCTGTGCCTGAAATAACAGAAAACTCCTCTATGAAGTCACTGGCTGTCTTGGCAGTAAGACAGCTGCCTTTGGTTTCAGACAGAGCCATCATGAGTTCATAGCTGAGCTCCAAGCTTCCAGCCCACAGAAGCCTCTGCTGCACTCATGGGATCCAGGATCAGAGCTTCTCCACCACGTTACACATCACTGACCTTAAACAGCAGCGCTTTATGAATGGTCGCCATCAGATCCATATTTGCGGGGCGCATGATGCAGGTTTTGTGGAAACTGGGTCACAGGTGTTCATTGCATCCAGGGGAATTTATGAAGCCATTCCTCCAGCACGCTAATTTCTGTCTGTCCCGCGCTCGTGCTTCCAGCTTTAACAGCTAACCTATTTGTCAAAGATATTCATGTTGGGCTTATGCTGGTCCACATTTTTCTTTTTAACCGCATTTAAAAATATGAGAATTGTTGTCAGCCCCATTCCAAAACAGGCTTGGTTAACTTTTTGGACCTGCATGCATGTTCAAGCTGTCTTTTTCTTTAAGTATCTCCTGCACAGAAAAGGTCCGTTGTAATTATGGCTAAAACCGTTATTGAAGAAAGTTTTTCAGAAAGTCACACACTTTTTTTTAATTACTAGTTACGTTCAGCAAAGATTCATTGAATTAATCAAAAGTGATAGTAAAAATATTTACAATGTTACAACAGATTTCAGTTTTTCAGATTTCCTGCTGTTCTTTTGAACTTTCTATTCATTATAATAATGATAATCTTTATTTTCTATAGCGCCTTTCAATTTTAGGGTTATATCTTAAAGTGCTTTACATAAGTAAAACAAATTACAAGGATATCCTTAAAAAAAGATCACTTAGTTTTCACAAAATATTAAGCATTGCAACTCTTTTCAACATTGACGATGATTCTTGAGCACAAAACAGCAAATTAGAATGATTTCTGGAGTATTGATGCTGTAAAAAATTCTACATTAAAACAGAAAGTGGTTATTTTAAATTGTAAAAATATTTTACAATATTACTGTTTTTACTTTATTTTTAATCCAACAAATGCAGCTTTGGTGAGCATAAGAAATTTCATTCCAAAACACACACAAAAAAAGTTTATATTGACCCCCCAAACTTGCTAGTGTATTAGTACATTTATGAATTCTTCGCATATTTCATTCTACAGCTATAAGTTTTTGCACAAAATCTGTTTATGTAAATGTAAAACACTCTTAATACATTAAAAACCAAACAAAAAAAAAAGCAAACCACGCATCCTCTAATCCAGTTTTATTCTTTTTCAGCAAAAGAGGAAAGGGAAAAAAAGGAAAACAAGAAAACAAAAAAAAAGAAAGGCTACAAGACTTTATCTTATCCATATCTTCATTTTTTGTATGCTTTTTTTTTTTTTTTGTTAACCTAAAAAGGGCAAAGTAATGCAGCTCTATGCTTAGAGTGAGAGTTAACCAGAAACACAAAGGAGGTTAAATAAGGATTTTTCTTAAGATACACAATATTCATCTCTTTTCTTCAGTTCTGTCCATGTCGATATCTCAACAGAAAACCAGTCAAAGTAATAATAATAAAAAAACTAATTAAAACAAACAGAAAAGCGCGGGTAAATTGAGACTCTGCCTTCCTCGTTCCCACCAGAGCTGAACACATCCCCCTCCCATAATGCAAATGATGAAGGGAAGAAAGAAAGAAAGAAAGAAAGAAAGAAAGAAAGAAAGAAAGAAAGAAGAAAACGAATCAAGAGAATATTGAAGGAAGGTTAGCATGAGCAGGCAGGAGAAAGAACAGGAACTAGTGAGAATGAAGGAGAGGAAGCAAGAAAAAAGGGCAAAAAAGCCACCGAGATCTTCAGCTGCTTTAAAAGAGGCAGAGTGTATAATGCAAGGGCTGATGGGAGTCGTACGAGGTTACAGAGTGTGTTTATTCAGACCTGAAGGAACTAGTTCTCAGATGAGCTGTGGGTGGCCCTTTCCCAACCGAACCCAAACCAAAGGGTACCGTCTGGCTTGTCCTCGGCCCTCGTGCTGAGCGGCGTTTGAAAACACGGCTGTAAGTGCATCTGTGAGTGTACGCCAGTGAACGGCACGGCTCTGACTCGGCTCGAGCTCGAGCCTACGGGCCGTGGCAGAGCCGGCCTTTTTTGGCGTTGTCCAGGGACGGGGTGACTCGTGTGATCCAAGTCACCCTCCCTTCCCTCGGTCGCTGTCTGTCATCAGAACATCCGGAGTAGAGGATCCCAGAGGTCTCGATCGATCGATGTGTTTCCCCTGGAGTCGATCGCAGCCTCTGAGACTCCAAAGTACAGACCGCCAAATTAGTCTGACCTGCGTTTGGGTGTGTGGATGGACAGATAACAGAAATTAAGGCTGTGCGGGTCGCCTGTGTGTGATGAGCACGAGGCTACAAAGAGGGGTCAGAGGTCAAGCAGGGGTGTAGGTCCTCTGAGATGTGTTGGGAGGGAAAAAAGATGCCACTAACAGGTGAGTCGTGTGGTGTGTGTGTGTTTGCGAGTGAAAGAGAGTATGTGTGTGTGTGTGTGTGTGTGTGTGTGTGTGCAGGGGGCGTTCAAGAGCACTCCTCTCCGATGCGCTGGCAGGTTCGGCCCACCTTACGGTCCAGTTTCACCATCTTCAGCACAGCTTCCTCTCGGCCGCGGCCCAGATGGTCAAACATACAGTTGTGTTGCTCCGGCAACCGGTGCAACATGCAGAACACATAACCTGAGAACGAGAGAGAGGGATCAGGATGAGATGAAAGAGTTGTATAATCTGCTCAAGGTTGATTTTAATAGCACGAGCACGTCTTGTTCCTCACACGTGCCGACTCTTTGAGACATCCGGAACGGCTCTGAAAAGTTACTAATTACGTCAGCGTTAACCCTGCTGAAGTCTGGGCTTTTTTAAATGAATGCCAGAGAGCTGGCACAGAGATGACAATGATCTCAGATCTTTTAGCAGTAAAAGGAAATGGATTTGAGTGGTGCTTTCCTATGCAGTGCAACACTGGCGTGATGGTAGAGTTTTTAGAAAAAAAGTAAAAAGAGCCTACTTCCAAGTCTCTATATCCAAAAGTAAGAGAGTGATCGGGCGGCCTTTCATTGCATTTCTGTTTAGAGCTTTTTAGCCATTTTTCCCCTCTACAAATCTAATTTTAGTTTTCATTTTAGTGTTAATTTGGTCTGAAAATAATTGTGCATTAAGCTTAGCTGTGTTATAAGCTAAATAATATGGAACAACATTTAAAAAATATATACAGAAAAACTTAAATATTTATACATTTTGCAAACAAAAAAAAAAGTTAAATAAAGATCTCTGTGTGGCGGTCGGTCGTGTGAATTGAATGCTTGTTATATTGTTACATTATATACTTTTATATTCGACCACTACAAATTATTAAATGCCAATGAGATATTCAAAACTAACACAATACAGAAATTGCAAAGCTAAGGCATTACCTTTTATTTATGAAAACTAAAATATTTATATATAAATATCAAAAAAATGAAATCTGAAATTAACAGTACAAGCAATATCTATGCAAGCAAACACCACTAACTACAGGTAGGCCAAATGTAGTCTGAATTCTTATGTAAAAACTGTGATCTGAGCTCATTTCCATCAGCTCTGCACACAGAGGAGGATCCATTCCATCTTAAAAGCCTCATTAAGAAGAAAGTCTCGTTAAGCAGTTTAATATATTCATTAATACACATGGTGTTTTTAATGAGTCCGAGATGATTAAAAGCTTACAATGTTTCAATTACTGCAGCCACAGAAGAGCTGCATGGCACTGCACACATCAGTGCATCACGTATCGTTATTCAAGAGCAACATCGCTGAAGCTGCATCCACACGGTAAAAATGGGCATATATATTGTCTTTTGAATTGACTGATGAGAAAGAAAAACATAATGTGGCGTTGTTAACGGCATGCTACCATGACCAAAGCTTAATATGCTACCCGATTCATGAAAGATTCGCTCAAATGAGGCAGTTCATATGAATACATTAGTTGAATCGACTAACAGAGGTCTAAATCAGTCAAACACACTTGGAGTACTTCAGCCAAAAATTAAAACTAGCTAAATTTTGACTGATAGCTTAATTAACCCTCATTAATTTGTTTTTTCATTGGAACAGATTTGGAAAATTTTAGCATTACATCACGTACTCACAAATGAAAAACATCAAAATAATCCACACCACTCCAGTTCATCAATTAACATCTTGTGAAGCGTGAACTTTAAAACATTATTTCTGTCCTCTAACCATAATATTGCTTTCTGAATTAGGAGAAAAATATGCACAGTTCAAATTTATTTCTATTTATAAATTAGCCATAACAGTCCAAAACAGTTCTGAACAAACATGCTTGTGGGTCTTAAACGAGGATTTTTTTCACTGAGAAATTACTATTGATTATGGTCTTGTATTTTGGCTGGAAGCAATGGGTTAAAGTAATCTGATGGACTGGAGTGGTGTGGATTATCGTGGTGTTTTTATCAGCTGTTTGGACTCTCATTCTGACGGCACCCATTCACTGCAGAGGATCCATTGGTGAGCAAGTGATGGAATGATAAATGTTCTAATGATATAAAAACACTCACCTAAATCTCGGATGGCCTGAGGGTGAGTATATATTTTTGACAAATTTAAATTATTTGGCTAAACAATTCCTTTAAATCTACTCAAGATTGCTCACTCACTGGACTGCAGGGTGTTTTACATTATTGTACATCCAAACAGATTTTCCTAACCCTTGGAGGAAAATGCTGCAGAGTTTTTGGCGTCAAATAACGGCAGGAATCCTATCTGAGATAAATCCCGGCGGGATAATGACTCCGATGCGAGCTGTCACGGGAACAGTCAGATCCATAAGTGTATTAGCAGAGCTGTGGGAATTGTCATTAGACTGATGACTTACAATAGCACCTTCAGTTTAACAAACAAGACAAAAAATAACAAGCACAACCAGGAGGGACTGATGTTAACGGCGCAATTATGTTTACATGCTCCCTTTATTTCATCACCTACAGAAAGTGTCTAAAATTTGGGGGGGTAATGTACTCCTTTAGTTCTGTAGGGATCTAAAAGTTCTCGCTGAAATTGCAAACAGTCAGGTGAGGAATGAATAAGCCCGTATGGAATCGACAGAATCAGAAAGCCCATCATTTACATCATTCTGCACGTCTCGGAACTAGTGATGTGATGCGGCAAAACTAAAAAACTTTCGTTGTCATCAACAAAGCTGTCCAGACTTCACGCATGCGAATCGGGAAGCATTACAGCTTTGTCACATCATCTCGCAGATGACGGCCATACTAACCACAGCGACAGGACCCCAGCTCCTGTTGTACGAGCTCCAGTTTGGTTTGGCAGCGATGGCACCGCCGACGGTTCTTCTGCTTGGGAACTCGTGGAGAATCTTCAGAACATGAGGCCTCTCCCACACGAACACGCTTCTCGGGAGACGACTCGCTCTCCGAACCTGAGGCTGGAAACACAAATACGCACTTTTCAATGCTTTTGCAGTTGCAAGTGCATCTCCGTTTGAGGTTTGAAGGATGTAGGTCATGCTAGGTGCATGCCAAATTGGATTGCCACTCAGTAAGCAAGACCTTATACAAGTTTACGAATACGAATTTAAGTAAATATGAGTTTTCAGGTCTATTTAACAGTAACATTTAAAGGGATAGTTCACACACAAATTTAAATTCTGCCATGATTTACTCATCCTCCTCTTGTTCCAAACCTGTATGAGTTTCTTTCTTCTGTTGAACACAAAAGACGACAATGTGGAAAATATTCAGAGCCAAACCGTTGCTGGTAGCCACTGACTTCCGTGGTATTTTTTTCCATACTATAAAAGTAAATGGCTACCGTCAACTGTTTGGTTACCGTTTCCATTGAACATGTTTTAAATTTTTCAGAAACTGACAGAGGTTTGGAAGATTTTCAAGAGAACTATTACTAAGTAATAAATGATGCACAAATTAATTAAAATGCTACGTAATATTCACTGTATGAATTAAATACATGATTCCAGTTAAAGCTACAGGAGCAATTCAGTCAAGAGCAGTGAGCCATTCTCTCTTTTTCATTTGTTGATTGATTAGCATTATTCAACACAGACAGCAGAAAGTAAATCAGGCTGCTGTCCCTTTAAGATGTAATGCACAGATGTAATATACTGACACACATTCAATTTTGAAATAACCAACCATGTTGCAAATACACTAGACAGCAGCATGGTTTGACCAGAGCTTCAACTCCATTGATTTAGCTCCCTCTGACCTTGGTAAGTCAGTGTAAACCAAAGCTTCCAGTGGTTTCACAACTTTAAAACTGTTTTTTTCTTGAGGGTGGAGAAGTGATAAGGAATGTGTAAGGTATGGATCTTCAAATCTGGCCCACGTGATCCACCTTCCTGTAGAGTTTAGCTCTAACCCTAATCTAACACACCGCATTCTAATCAATGTCTTCAGGATCATAAGAAAATCACAGGTAGGTGAGTCTGATAAGGGTTACAGCTAAACTCTGCACCACAATGGCCCTCCAGGGAAAGATTTAAGAAACCCTGGTGTAACGTAATGATGCATCACATTTCTACACTGACTCAAAAATATATATTTTGACAACTGGATTTGTAAACTAACTGAATTATGTTCTCAAAAAAAAAAAAAGGATAAATGGTACAACATAACATTCCAGATGAAGATAACTGTGCAGTTTGTAACACCTGATTACCTTCAAACAGCTGCTTGGAGTCTTTATAAGCACATTTGTATGCTGCTGTACATTTACAACTCATTTCCTCAGTGGTGTGATGTGCTAGACTATTAAAAGCTGTCTCAGACACACATACACAAGAGCGGTGGTGAGGTGTACCTGAGTCGCAGGGTCGTTTTGTAGGAGTGGATAGCGTGCCTCGAGCTGTGTCTGTACTGGAGACTTCTGGGAGAGAGAGAGAATGACAGAAGATTTAAATTTATGCATTTGGCAAATGCATTTATCTGAAGCGATGTACACTGCATTTATCAACTCATGCACTCCCTGGAAATCAAACCCATGACTCCATGATTTCTGGTTGTCCTCAGCTCATATTTTGGGATTTGACATTCCCAAAAGTTCATAAACACGATATAATAAGCCTGTGGTTCTTTTTCATCTGCAGTATCTCTATGACTGCTGTGTGATATTAAAACAATTAGAGTCCATCCGAGACTAGATGCAATGAGCGCTGAAATATCATCTCCTTTATTAGAAGACAGAATTTGTGTGTCCTCACCGTCCTGTGCAGGAAGAGGTGTGGCTTCTGTCGAGGGCTCATCAGAGCTGGCTGGCTTGGAGGACAGGGTTTGGCTACTGCTGCTGCTCGTCTCGTTACAGAAGACTGCTGATTGGCTATTGCTTGAGCTGGGGGCGGGCTCTGGAGTGCAGTCTTCATCTGGTGGTTTCTTCTGTATGTCTGAAGGAGAGAAAAGAGGGCGTGAGAGTCTCTCAGACAAATTGATTCAAGTATAATCATAATCATATAGACCATGTGATAACAGTATCTTACCAGCAAAACATTTGGAGCAAAGGTTCATGGTTTTGCTGGACCTGGAAAAAGAAAAGACAAAGCAAATATTCTTTTTAATATCTGTATGGGGAAAAGTACATCTCTTTATGAAATAATTATCATAACATCAAAATATTAGCAGTTGAATCCAATAGTAAGGATATTTCATGATTCCTGATACACACTTAATGTGCTGGGGAATTCCTTTATTTAGAAAACGTACATATTAATTTATTAAAAATTAAATATTGACTATTTTAGATTTAAATAAAAATAATAACATTTTAAATAAAAAATTACTTTGGTAAATACGCTATAAAAACAACAAATTAAAAGTATCCCATTCTTTTATTCAATGAATTTCCTGCATAACCCCGATCTGTTTGTGATTACTGGATAAATATGTGTAAAAGTGAATTGGATTCAGAAATTTTGATTCTGAAAAGATTCATTTGACTCACACAAAAGAACAATAAGATAACACAACCAACAACACTATGGCTTTGTGATTAAGTTTTACTGTACACAAGAGCAATCCCTATTTAATGAGATCTTTTAGTGGGGACAGTTGAAACAAATCTGAATTGTTTGCTGACTGAACAAAGCCTCAGATGCCTCTTCAGTGGAGAGCTCTTCACTGTTCTTTACCTGCAGGCTGAGGGTGGTGACATATCAAACACTTTATGCACACACACACACACACGCAAACAGTTATTGCACTTCCTTCATGCGCCTCAAAAGTCTCTCTCAGAGTGACACAGGTTAGCAATGAAAACAACATCAACAGCACAAGAGCAATCATAATCAGTGCCCAATCAATGAGGCGGAAGGAAGCATGGGGAGAGAGCAGGCATTGTGGGTAGGAATAATGCATATTAAGAAGAGGAGCATGAAGAGCACATCACTACATGAAAACACTGAAGGGGCAGCCATGTGTGAATGAGCAATAAAAATGTGTCATCGACAGTGCTGATTGAGTAACATATGATGGTTGTCCTTAAAATAAGCTAAAATGGTTCAATATGTTGATATGTTTAGATTAAATCCAAAATGTAACGACTATAAGAATCAGTGAAAGAGTTCATTTTGAGCAGCCATTTGGATCAATTAAATAAAGCAACACTCCATCCTTGCGACTTTCATTACCCTTGCAATGTTAACCAAGGATTTGCTGGCTAATGATCTAAAGAGGCAGCGATTGTATCAGTAATTAAAGCTATATAATGACACCTAGTAGTAACAAAAACGATACTTGCTACTATATTACGTAGCTACTGAGTAAATGATTGCATAAAAAGCAAGTTAAAAAGTATTTTAAACAGATACAAGTATTTCATGTCAGCTAAATTAATTGTAAAATCTGTAAATGATTGCATAAAAGTAAAAAAAGTTAGATAAAACATAAGTTAATGAATTAAATTGTAAATGATTACATGAAAAACAGAACAATGGCAAGTAGGCTCAAAAATAACATTTTAAAAATTACATAATTACATTAGCAAAACATTCAACTTCTGTCGAATAAAACAAATCACACAAAAAAATTGGGCAGCCAAACTTATATTAAATACAAAAAAAAAATTCTGGAAATGCGACGGTGTGCGTGTATGTGCGCGCACGGTTTTCCTCGGTCACATGACTCCAAGCCAATCAAGCTGGCCTCTCTCTGGATTAATCTGACATCTCCTGTTAAATGTCATCTGCAATTATGGCTTATGAAAAGAGGCAAGAGCCCAATCAAGACTCCAGCACACACACACCTCAGCCCACCTTCTGAAGAGTTACTGTGTGTGCGGCATATTCAACAAATCACATCACACCATTAATCAAGCCATTTTACTAAATAACCACAATAACACTGAATCTAATTTAGAGACGTGATTGATGCCATGCTTCCTACAGAAGGAACCCACCTGCCAATAATTGGCTCGAACTACATACTAAACAAAACAACACTAACATTTTCAATACTAACATTTCTACCAGCAACTGTTTGGTTGCTAACATACTTCAAAATATCATCTTGAAACTCATACAGGTTTGGAAGAACATCATGGGAGTAAATTACAATTTTTATTTTTTTTAATTAACTACTACTTTAAAATAACAGCTTTATTTGTGTTATTTCATCGTCTTTTCTTGCCACATTCAGCATATGTTTGATAAGGCAAGCATCAGTTTTATTGGTCATTTTGTGTTAGGAAATTAAAATCCCAAATATTAAAATGATTAATATGTGTTGTCTCTATGTGTATGAGATCAACATCTACAGCGCCTCAGCAAGCAACAGGAATGCTGCACGTTTTAAAAAGTAGCTGCTGTTCAAGGCTGGTATTAATGCACTTACCTTGAACATAAAATTAAAGCAACGATGAAATGGTGAAGGCTTTCTTTAGGAATAATGAGAGTATTCTGTGGGAATCACAGGGGACGGTGCATCCAAACACAACAGATGATCTCACTCTCTACACTCATTCCCTGGCCGCACCAGCTCCCAAAAGATAACGCATGCTTGAAAATGAGAAGACCGATGTGCTAACAGGTGTTAAAATGGAAGATGCCAGATGGAAGTTCGGAAATGGGATGAAAAATGAAACACCACTCCTGCCCTTCACACTTCAGCCCCTCTGAACTGCAGCGCCCTCTATCTACACACAGAGAAATGTCTATGGAACAGTACAGATATTGCTCCAAATTTAATACCAGACATTTGTGTTGTGAATCATTTGATTATCTGGTTTGCAGCCATATAGTTCTAAAAACATAACTTAAATATGATCAAATGAGTTACATATTTTATTTACTAGAACATACATAAACTTTTTTTTTATCAATTTTCCAGCAGAATAGTTTTAATTTGGCATATAATGTTGCAATGACTTAAAATTACATTAAAGGGATAGTTAACCAAAAAATGAAAATTCTGTCATCACAAACCAAAGAAAATAAAAATGTAACCAAATAGTTAATGGTCCCCATTGACTTTCATTGGTTAAACATTTTTCTAAATATCATCTATGTTCAAAAGAAGAAAGAAACTCAAATAGGGTTTGGAACAACTTGAGGCTGAGTAAATTATTTTTGTCATTTTGTGTGTGTGAACTACTCTTTTAATAAAATCAACGCAGCTATAACTATTGTATTTGCTTTAGTGCATTTCAGATAACATGCACTAAGGATGGGCTGAGTTTACTCACGTGACTTATCATCAGATAATTCATAGGCGTCAGGTTAATCTTGACATGTTAGTGAGGATGTGTTTTAGAATTCAAGTATTGTGCAAAATTTTTCTTGACACTGGTTATCAAAACAGAGCCGCATTTGCTTGTGTCATTCAACACCAGTTGGGCAAGTCTACACAAGGTTGAGGGAAGAACCAGTCACGTTTTGAGACTGCTTTTACACATGCAACAGGTTAGCTGAAACCTTTCCCTCAAGTATCGGTTTACTAGGTTTTATGTTCTGCCCAATCAAATAACTACTTTACAAAAGCTGCTCGGTTTAATGCATGCAAGGGTAATGCATGCAAGGGATAACAAATATTAGGCCTATACTTCAGATTTTGATGAAAAATGTGATTACTGACAATAGTGGCATCAGATGTCATTAGTATTTTAAGTAAACTATAATTTAGTCCACATTAGACCATTCAAACTACAGCTAAAACCAGATATAAACAAGAAAATGTCCACATTGGTGCTCTAAAGAACTAAGAGCAATATATGGAGGAAATGTATAAGATAATGATTAATATAACAGAGACTGTGGGTCTTCATTTGACCATACGAGTAAAATTATCCATCTGGAAATTTAGAAAACAGAGACAAACCCCTTCACGGTTTATAAGGTGGATGATTAACTTTAAAATTTCAACATAACATAAAATAATTTTTAACAACAATTTCGACCCAACAGGTTTTGGTATTACCATTTGTACTAGTAATAATGCTGAAATACAGTTTTAAAAGTTGCAGAGTTTTATATTAAACAATCACAAGTATGCCATTTAATTATTGTCATTTATATGCACCAATACACCAAAAACAGTAAAACAACAGACTACCAGCAGATAGTTTTTGCATAGCAAACAAAGCGGGAAGCAATGACAAACAAATGTGCAGCTTTAACTGAATGACAAATGAGTCAAACTTTACAAATCATTATTTACTCACCCTCTTGTCATTCCCAAACTGTATGATTTCTTTTTCATTGAACACAAAAGGAGAACTGCCATGACATATTGACATCTTGGTCTCTTTATCTAAAACTACAGTATGTCTTCAGTAAAGTGGACTTTTTACCTAAAATTGTGTTTTCTTTGGAGCTTGCAGTTATTAAAATAAAAAACACAGTAAAGGGAAAACTGCATCTTTTGTGTTGTGCAAAAATACTGTTTGTGAGTAAATTTCAGACTAACTTGCAACATATAAATCATATGCAACTAATTATTACACACTAAACAATCCACCATGACAATTTGTCCATAGTAAAACTTAAAAAATCTGATATACAAGCAAACAGAACCATGCATTGTCAATTCTTACAAGGCTGATTCAACATACTCCCTTTTTAGGACATTTACTGTATCGTTTCATATATCTCTGCACAAAGCAAACCAGACAGTTTATTAAAGTCTGAGTCTGAATGGGAAAAACAGTCAAGAATTCAGAATAGAGATGGGCTGTGGTTTAAATCTGCCAATATAAAGCCAGATATGATGTGCCATGTTAACATCCGGTTTCAAATGTCATGTGCATCTTCAATGACAGTAACTGTGCCACTTGAATAAAGAGTCCAAAATAAACCACTGCTACAATCTATTTGAGTCATTCAGTCACACAAACATGAAACATTTAAAGAACAGAGATGAAAATGAATACAGTGATCATAATGATGATGAAGAGACCAATCTGTATATTATTCATCCTGTGTCATCATAAAGTGCACACACCTCTGTACACTCACACATACACACCTTGAAGTAAACCTTGACTTCAGTCCAGAAAATGCTTCTGAACAAATGACAATGACAGCACTCGCCTGGGTCATTAATACAGTATTGCTATTACTTATTTGCACTCAAATATCATCTTAACATAAATGCATTTTAGATTTCTGTGAAAAGTACGATTTCCCGTAAAACCAGTTGCAATGGTAAACACTGCATTCATTTTATTGTCACATGAGCTGGACTGAAATATCACATTGCATTTTACTATTTTTCGGCACTAGTAGCACCTAAGAAAATCACACACACACAAAATATGACCGTCTTCAAACAGGTAGTCCCACCCCAAATTCCCAACATTGGTTCAGTGAAGCTTGCCCTGTTGGACTGGATGAACATCAATGGTCTTCTAATTGGTTTTTGAATGACAAGTTGATAAATGTGTACGATTTACCATTGATTAGTCTATTTCGAAAATATATATGTAGAATTAGTAGGCATCACTATCACATTTCCATCACATTTAGTTCCCTAAATGCCTATTTGTGAAACCCTGACCTAACAAATCAGGGACACCATCCACAGATTCACAATCTAATTTACACAAAACAGAAGGTTGAGCCTGTTTTATAATAGCTTAGTCACTGGTAAAGTGAGAGGGGTTTTATGTGATTAAATTACCTGATACTTGAGCCATAAAACGTGTAATTACTGGTGTACCATCAGCATTCAATCCAACCATTACTGTCATCTTTTTTTTTATGAAAGCAAATGGACAAATGGCTAATGAAAGCCTGCTGAACGATCACTTGTCATGGGTCTGTCTTCGTCTTGCCCAAATCTGATGCATTTGTTTCCAGCACAGACAGCAAGGAGTGTCAAATGACTGCACCTGTGAGACTGTAACACGTGCTCGAAGAAGAGCATGATTAATGTGTCACTCAAGAAAAAGTCATTCTGTCATTGGCTTTTCCTGGCTGTGTTTCAAAACCCAGGGAGGTGTCTACCTAGACAGCATTTCAAGTCACTGGAGGCATGTATAAAATGTTCAATATGCTGTCTAGATAGGCCATCAAATAGGTTTTGACATACAGCACTTAATGCTTATCTCAATGATGCCAAAACCCGATGCTGTCTATGTAGGAAACATGCACATAAAAAAAAAGAAAAGTAAAATCCCTAATTTTGGATAGGACAAGAGTTCCCAAACTGGGGCAAAAGGACCCCAGGGAGGCTCTAACGTAGTGTTAGGGATCCATGGAAAAGCTAACAGGAAAGAGTTTAAATAAATAGCAAATTTTAAATAAATATATGATTTAATAACTAATGATTTAATTTATACCCCCCGACGACGTCAAATTTGATGCCAAAAAAAATCCTGCAAACGCCTATGATACTAAAAACGTCAAGTTCACTACGTTTTTTCGATATAAAACAAACATTTCACAATCCGTAATGCCAAAACAGCTGTCTAGATAGTTTTTTCAAACACAGCCAGTGGTTGAGATAGAGGGCAGTGAGAAATGAGTCCATCTCACAAGGCTCGTTAAAAACCACTAAATCGCCCAAAATCTGCTTTTGATAAGCCTACAATTTAAAATGTAATGTGTGTTTGTTGGGTGTATGTGTTTTAAGTGTGTGTTCAAGGGGAAACAGCAGCTGTGGATGTAAAAAACAGGAGTGGTTGTTCCCCACCCCCATCCATCGGCCTACAACAATGAACAACAAACAGACCACATTTCATTCACATTTAACGCCTTTCCCGCATCAAATTCGGCGTAAATGTACACTCACGTGTAAAATGAATCGTCTTACCCCCAAAATCCACAAGGGCAGCGGGGAGGAATGCTAGGCGGCTTGCTGCGCTCGCTTCCTGTGTCCCCCATGGTGGCGATGTGAAGGCGGTAGGTCTCTCCAGGAAACACCGGGGATCCGCTCGCGGCCTAGTGCTTGTGCGGGAATTCCTCGACTCGACGTTTGATCAAAAATCCTTTACACCGAAATCCCCGAGCTGAAAACGCAGCGTAATAAGTAAAGGACCAGGACACGAGCGGCCGTTACTATGAATTCGATGTAATTTAGACAAAAATCTAGAAATTAACGGCCGCGTACAGTCCGACGGACCGCACCGGGAGTCGAGGCCGATCAGCTGGCGAGTGGAAGATACCAACTTCCGAGTAGGGTTTTGTTAATCAGGAGTAAAATCAATTTAAATCTAGATATTCCAGTTTTAATCATATTTACACAAGATCATGTTGTTAGAAGGTGAAATACATAATACGATGCTTAACTATTGGTCTACATACATTAACATCACGTGTTAATAACGCTTTAACGAACCACTGTTCCCCCAAAAGAAAGTGGAACGTCCCAAGCTGTATTCCTTGTTTGTAAAAGGGGATTTGTGCTTTAAAGCTGTTTAAGTACAAGACCTGCTACAGACCCCTACATAAGATGAACCGCTCGCGATGGCTTTGACTACAACAGATATTGAAACAAGACACAAAAATTACATTAAAAGTATTAAATAACAATACAAATACATGACACTGACTTGCACATTGACAACACACTGGCTCAAGGCCATACAGTAATGTCTTCTTTCTCTCCTTCTGTACTGGAAGGGGGATTCCAGTGATTGAACTGTATACAAAGAATTGTTAACTGATATTATATTTGGACCTTTTCAAAAGTTGTGTTGAAAATATTCTGGGTAAAACTATTATTGTCTACACACTTGAAGGAAAGTGCATTAATCTGTTGTTGGTTCACCTGAATGTCTCGAATACGTTTTGACTTTGAATGTTGTATATGCTTAATGTACCTTATACTTACAGATTTATTTACTTACAGTTGTAAGTGACATACAGATAAATATATATTATAATAATAATACTCTGTAAAAAATGTACACCTTATACAGATAAACACTATATTATAGCAGAATCTGGAGATAGTTGATAGCGGTTACACAGGAAATAAAAAAAGTACATGTTCATTTCAAATTATATTTTCTTGTGACAACATTTCCCAATAGCAATAGTAATAAGGGCAGAATTCATAAAACAGCAAATATGTATGTATTTAAAATGATGTAATAATATGCTCTTCATATATATATATATATATATATATATATATATATATATATATATATATATATATATATATATAAAGAGCATAGTATTACATTATTGTGGAAAATAGAGTTTTTTTATCAGTAATTTTAATAGTACAATTAGATATATAAACAGACTTTTTCCCCAATTGTAGTAAGAGCATAATTAATAAAACGGCAAATAACATAAAAAGTATGCACTCATGTGTCTACTAGAAATTGTAATTCATAACTACAATAACAAAATTACAACATATAAAGCCTGTTACTGGATTAGTATACAGTATTACATTGATTTGCTGCAAATATTCAGGGTATGAATCTGAATTTTGTTTACAGAATGTGTAGATCAAATGCAGCCAATGTATCATGACCTACCAAACATTAGAGCAAATGATCCTTTCATTATCATGTGATAGCTGTACATGAGCGGAGGGTGGATGACTCCCTTTCAAAACAACATCTCCTCCCTCATCACTGGCTAAATCCAGCCTGAGGCCTCCAGGTCTCCTGAGATGCTCCACACAACTTCAAAGACAATTTTCCCCTCATTTCTACACAAAAAACTTTAGGAATTAATGAGAAAATGTTTCAAACATGACAGAGCTATAATGTAGCTTGAGCGCATCAAGAGTGTCATGGATTTGCTTTCTTTCACAACGTTGCATTCACACACAGTCACTCAGGAAAATAACCATTAGACTGATATTCATATTCATGATGGTTTACAAGAGTTCACGTCAACTTTTCAACTTTTTGCAGAGTTAGAAATCCCTCTTTACTCTCTGTGTTGTTTCCTGCCTGAAGAGAGACTACAAAGAAGACGCTCTCAGAGGAGGTTTGATTATTTAATGGGGAAAATCAGAAGGTACGGAGCAGCGGGACATTGTAGATGCATTGATGTGAAAAAAAAGGAGAGACAGAGGCTCAAGGTGCCTAGAAGAGGGAGGAAAAACAACTGTGATTTTGCAGTAAATCGGTGAACACTGGTGAACTTTCATGCTTTTCAAAAACACGGCAACAAGGCATTTCAGTAAAATATTCTCAGATTTAACTTTCATATCAAGGTAGGTACATTCAAAAGCATCTTTAAAGCACTACATTGAACGATGATGATCCTTTCAGAGTTTTATACAGTGGATCCAAAGCAATTCAACAGAGCTCCTGCAGTTATAAACACACTTGAAGCAAACTGATATGAAGGGTTTTACTTTAGGACACAGTGGAAAGTTCCTGGTTCACATATACGCTCTTAAAAATGAAAGGTTTCAAAAGGGGGTTTTCACAGCAATGCCATAAATGAACCACTTTTAGTTCCCCAAAGAACCTTTCAGTAAACAGTTCTTAGTGTGAAGCACATTTTAACAGTCTAAAGGCCTTTCCACACTGAGCACGAAAAAGCTACGATGACACATTGGAATTAAAACAACAGATAGCTATGGAATCTTCCACATATAATGCAAACATTTTTTTTTCAACCAGTCTGACAAATCTTTTTAGTTTCGCAAAGAAAAATCTTTGCCATCCAATAAGATTTGAGCTAGGATCCCATGGCAGGAGCAGCTGCTGTTGCACAAAATGGCAAGATTGGTGGCGCTGTTTTGATAACCAGAGTAAACACGAAAGAATAGTGTGACGATGAGCGAAACCTGCTCCACCCACCGGTCTTGAGTCCCACAGAGGAGATGGAAGTGTATAAACTGGAGCGACGACAGTGAAGGACGAGAGAGGACCAGGCCTGGGCTTTATTTTATGTTTTGGTTTTTATTTGTGCACATCAGTCGTCCGTGCTGTTTTGTATTTATTTTGATTATTGAAGTTTTGTTTTGATTGTCGGCCGGTTCCCGCCTCCTACATCCTGATGATTATGGAGATTTTATCATCACAGTGGTGCCGAAGCCCGGGAGAAGGAGGGACGCGCTGCTGAAGATCCCTCGCTGCTGTGGTGAATCCATGTGCCATCGAGCAGGCGAGGAGTATGCCGCCATGGACGCTCGAGGCGGTGGGCTGGAGTGAGTTGCCGGGGACGGGCAGGGGGCCGGAGTCGGAGCCTGCTGCCTCCGTGAAGGAATCCGGAGGAGCAGGGAAGGGGTGACTCCTGCCGGCTGCCCAAAACCGGAGGAGCCGTCGCCATCCACCGGGCGGCGGAGGAGTGTCGTACCATCCGCCGAGGGCCGTCCAGGCACCGCGGAGGAGATCACCCAGCTGGTGGAGGGCCAAGCAGCAGTGCGTCTGGGAACCGGAATTTTTTTTTCTTCTCCTCTGTCCCCTCTCTCGTCTCTGTCGCTCCTCCTTCCATCTTCTTTTCTCTCGCCTCATCTGTCCAACCCCCAGGTTCCCGTGAGCAGTCCCCCAGGAGGGAGGGAGGGGGGAGAGTAGAGTAGAGTCTCGAGGGTACCCCCCGGCCTGTGAGGGGCGATGGGGGTATGTGACGAGTGGGGCGGGTCCGAGAGGCGTGGGAACAAAGTGAGGCCGATGGAGTGATTGGAGATGAGCGACACCTGCTCCACCCACCAGTCTCGAGTCCCACGGAGGAGATGGAAGGATATAAAACTGGAGCGACGACAGTGAAGGACGAGAGAGGACCAGGCCTGGGCTTTATTTTATGTTTTGGTTTTTATTTGTGAGCATCAGTCGTCCATGAGGGTAGGGATGGGTACCGAAACCCGGTATTAAAATGGCCCCGGGGCTAAATTATGAAAGACCGTAGTATCAGTAAGATCTGACGGTATTGGTTCTGCTTTCGGTACTGGAGGGGAAAAAATAATTGTCCTATGTATTTTTGCTTAATAATGTTATCGTGCACATTTTATCTCACCAAATATTTCTAATGTGCAATCATATTAAGACGTTTGTCTGTGAAATCAGCGAGATCTCAATGCGCGCCACGGAGGCTGTCTGTCAGACACACACAAACACCACAACAAGCGCAGCGCACGCACAGACATAACAGTATGAAAACTCCCGCTTAATAATAAAGAGTGACGATGGCGAAGAGATTTGCTTAATGTTATCGTGCACATTTTATCTTACCAAACATTTCTAATGTGCGATCATATTAAGACGTTTGTCTGTGAAATCTGCGAGATCTCTCATGGGCGCCGCGGAGGCTGTCTGTCAGTCACACACACACAACAATAACGAGCGTGGCGCACACACACGCATAGGGGCCGTTCACATATTATGCGTGCTCAAGTTCGTCATTTCAAATGTAGGTGCGCGGTATGCGCGCTCATAATTGAAGCAACAAGGTCGCGACGTGCATGCGGTGCGACGAGCTCGTTTTTCCATGCGAGTCTGCACCGCATCGAGTTAAAAACATCTCAGCTTTTCAGAATGCCGCAAGCGCACCGCAGATCATGTGACTTCCTCACCTTTTCCGTAACAACGTTGAAAGCTCAGCCAAGATGAAGGAAAAGCCGATAGCGGTATGTGGATTTTTAAATTAATTTAGTAGCAGAGCTACTGCAAGCAGTTTTTAGTGCTGCAAATCCATTTATCCATTGCTGAAATTTCTGGGTCTTCATGGAGAGAGCAGGTCATGGTTGCTTAGCAATGGCAAACGCCTCAGGGGCGTAAGTGACCTTAAGTAACCTTTGTATTATTATTATTTTATTTTTAATTTTTTCTAAAATCCTGTCAAACGTGCACAAACTACTAGCTACTACTAAATATTGTAGAAACATAATTTTCTGTAAAGTTGCTTTGTAACGATTTGTATTGTAAAAAGCGCTATACAAATAAACTTGAATAGAAAAATTGAAAAAATCAGAAAGCGGCGCGCTTAGCGTTTTCCACAAGTTTTTAGACGCGATATGTGAACGGCCCCTTACAGTACGAAAACTCCTGCTTAATACAAAGAGTGAAGATGGCGGAGACAGCAAAACGTTCCAAAGTGTGGTTATACTTCACTAGAGTTGACGCAGACAATGCTGGTTGTCATAAGTGCAACAAAATTTTTGCATGTAAGGGCGGAAACACAAGCAATGTTATCAAAGCATCTTTCAAAAGTGCATTATGTGCAGACAGAGAAATGCAAAGTTTTCGACTGCCTAAACACAACACAAAGTAACACAGTAACACAAAACAAAGTACCGATAAGAATACCGTTAAAGTACCGGACCGTTAAGCAGTATCGGTAAGAGTAGTAATACCGTTAAAACCTTAACGATACCCATCCCTACATGAGGGGCTGATGCACTGTTTTGTGTTTATTTTGATTATTAAAGTTTTGTTTTGATTGTCTGCCGGTTCCCGCCTCCTTCATCCCGATGATTATGGAGATTTTATCATTATAAATAAGTTCCCAGATAAGGGAAGAGAATGGATGCCGAATTCTTGTTGTTGTTATTTGAGAACATATTTATTCTCACATGTTCTTTATACAGAACAAGATTTCTATTAATTGTCCACTGAATTATGTGATCTGTAGAGCATTGTCCGTTTTCTTCCATGTACGCGAGTGGTATGAGCGTATTCACTCTTTTTCTACACATGAAATATGTAAGCAAATAAACATGATAATGAAGATATATTTTCTGTGTGTTTTGTATGCAACTCATGTTCAGATCAGGGTTGCCCGGTTTACACAACAAATCCTGCCCTGTTGCTTCTCAAAACTAGTCCAAAACTAATCGCGATTCCAGGAGGTTCCCAGATAAAAAAAAAATGCTTCCCGGGGTTAAAATATACGTTTTGTTTTTTGTCATGGTTGTCTTGGTAAAATTCGCATTTGAGGGGCTAAATATCACGTTATTGGTATTGGGGTTGCTTCAAACCGCGGACATGAAAAACAACCGCAGACTTGGCAACACTGGTTCAGGTGGAGCGGCAGTTACTACACAGAGCCGTAGTCTACCGACAACTAACACAAAATCGCTTTCAAAATTGACAAAGAATCGCCACCAATTTTAAAATCGATTTTGTGTAGATTGTCAGTGAATTACGGCTCGGTGAAGTAAATGCCAACCAATGTTGCCAAGTCTGTGGTTGTTTTTCATGTCCGCGGGTGGAAGCGACCCCAATAGAAATAACGTGATATTTAGCCCCTAAAATGCTAACTTTACCAAGGCAACCATCCCATAAAACTTAAATTTTAACCCCGATTTTTTGCACAGTCCTAGATGTAGTTTTTGATAAAAATGCTTTTTGCTCCAAATTATGCATTTTTATGAAACCTACCTATATTCAAGTGTTGTTAAAATAATGCCTTAAGATAGAATAAAACAGATATTTTTTATTTAAAAGTGGAGGCTCTGATCTTTATTTTGGTGTATGGCATATTCAAATATTCATACAGAAAAATATACTCATATTTTGTTGTAGATCAAATTTGAGTGAAAATCATCAAAATCGCTGATGGTGGCTGGCAACTTTTGTCAAAAATGAATGCGGGGAAAGTTAAAATCGTATGGATGCTAAAAGGCTCTTTATGGAACCATTAATATCACTAAAAAACCTTTTGTTTAAGTGTCACTTTTTAAGAACAAACTTTCAAACATAAAAGTAACCTTTTAAAACAAACATTCATCAAGTATTGATCTTCAATCCTTGCTATGATTCAGACTTGTCTAGAAGAGAAAGTTTGACTTTTTAATGTTGGCTTGACCAGGCAATTATCTCAGAGTTTTAAAAGGTAGAAATGGACAGATGGACAGACAGATGAACATAGATAGATAGATAGATAGATAGATAGATAGATAGATAGATAGATAGATAGATAGATAGATAGATAGATAGATAGATAGATAGATAGATAGAAAGATAGATAAATAGATAGACAGACAGACAGACAGATAGATAGATAGATAGATAGATAGATAGATAGATAGATAGATAGATAGATAGATAGATAGATAGATAGATAGATAGATAGATAGATTCTTAATTTTAAAAACGCTATTATAAAAATAAAAGAAAATCTTCTACGTGCTGTTCTAGAAACTCAACATGTCAATACAGCTGCTTTATTCATGAGGGCCAATTTCAGAAGAGGGATGTTTTAGATACAAACAGCCATGGATTTCATGGGAAATCTTTATGTGTGCATGTCTCTCCATAAACGAGTGCTTCTCTTATCCTTTAATTATTTCCCAAGAAAGAGCGAGAGCTTTATTGACAAGTGTTTCAGTGTTTATAGGGCTGTGGATAGGATAACAGAAAGCATCCCTCTTATAAGAAACATTAATCTGGTTATAACTGGATTGGACTCTTGTTGCAGTAATGTAATGTCTACAGTAATGTGTTATGGGGTTGTGGTGTGGGGTGTTCAACAAAATTCCCCTCTTGCTATGTTAATAATAACCTAATAATAGACTAAGTGTGCAAAGTAGTTTTTCATTAAATAAATAACCACTTTTTTTATTAAAGTATAAAGGCATGTTCACAACAGGAATAAAAGTTGAACATGATAAGAACAATATCAACAGTTTTTAGAAGCGTGAACTACAGTTGTGTCACCTGCTGCTTGAGCCCTTTATAGTCTCTTTTACTGCATTTATTTGATCAAAAATATAGTAAAAATAATAATGTGGTGAAATAATAATTAAAAAAAGAATTGAATACATATTAAAACATTTAAATGGTATAAGAAATGTCTTAATTATAATTTCAAGAGGTACAGTTGGGGATGACAAGACAAGAAGTCGAGAAAAGGCTGGATTAAACTTCAAAAGGCAAAGATGTCATTGACTAAATATGAGCATTCCATGTTTCAAGTCAAAACGTGGCGCAAGTGTCTCTATTTGAATTAGGGGTGTTGCGATATACCGGTATTGACGATAAGTGTGATGTTCAAAGCAACAGTTATTGATATTGTGTTAATTTAGTGTGTGACAATATACTGTTATTATTGCTATTAGCTATTATTGCTTATATTGCTATAACCACAATATTTAAAATGAAGAGTTCTCTTATGATAACACCACATGTAAATACTCCAGTGCCAGAACCTGGTTGAGCTCCAAGGCTCTCCTTGGAGTAGCTGCAAGCACCGTGTCTTCTTGTGTGACAGGTGTCAGCGTTAAGGCATAATACTGCCACACAAGAAGACACAGAACTTGCAGTTACTCCGAGGACAGCCTTCTTCATCAGATTACCGTAAATTGCCATAATTTTACTTGTCATAGAATGGGTAACTTTATATAAATCTTTTAACAGCGGTTGTCTGTGTTCATATATTGAAGTAAAGGGTGATTATTTTAATAAGTACCACATTTTCTTTTCTCCTCTTATTTTTGAATTTGCAATCAATACGGCCAGTTTTTGTGAAACCTGTATCTGAAATGTAAATCATGTAATTTTATGGCTCAATACTTTATGTTACCATAGAAATTGTCCAACACCACTCATACAGTGTTCATTTTATTTGTGCAGCTCTAAGAATCGTTCATAAATTGCCTTAAATATTTCTGTTTTAATTCTGCAGATACCCTGTAAATAATCAAATAAAATTCCTTCCTTCATATTTGGTGATACTTGTATAGTGAAAACAGTAAGGAAGCACTTTAAAATATTTGTAAAGGAAGCACAACCCAGTAGCAGATTAAAGAAAACACGTTTTCTCCTGTGGCATGCTTGCCATCAAATTTATTACATGCAAATGTGTTAAAAGAAATGAAAATTTGCAGCAGATGTACTCAACCTCAGGCCATCTCAGATGTAAATGGGTTTTTTCTTCACAGGAACAAATTTGGATAAATTTAGAATTTTCACTTAAGAAAGTAATATTATGGCCAGAAGCAATGGTTTGGAGTCAAATTGCATTAATGATGGATTAGTTTCTTACAAAATTCACAAGATATTTATTGATGGACTGGAATGGTGTGGATTAACTATGGATTACTGTGATGTTTTTATCAGCTGTTTGGACTCTTATTCTGACGGCACCCATTCACTGCAGAGGATCCATTGATGAGCAAGCGATGTAATGATATAGGGTTGTGCCGATAGACGATTGTATCGTGTATCGACGATAGTCAGAGATATCGACATAAGCAGATTTCTCTGTCGATAATAAAGACGATATTAGGCTCATTCTTCTATTAATGTATTAGATTATAATAATAATAACTATTATTTTTATTAGGCTGCTTATTATAATTCGGCTATCAAACTGCCCAGCTATTTTACTTCATTACCGCATTTCACACGCGCGCGCAGGAGGATTAGAGCCTGTAGTCGTTGAAGTGGTACACTTTGACTCGGATAACTCATTAAATCCATGAAATGAAAGAGAAATGGAGTTGGTGTCCCACACATTTAATGGCTGCTACACGGCATCGCGCTCTTCTCAAACATGAGAGATTAACTCTTTCTTGGCATAACAAATTAATTAAAGACAAAATAATAACAAGGCGGCAGAGCGAACTTAGCATCCATAGTGGTTCTCATGTAGTCCTTCTCTTAAAGACTGTTCACTTATAACACACACTATGTGGTGATGATGTAGAAGGACTATGTGAGAACCACTATGGATGAATGTTCGCTCTGCCACCTTGTTATTATTTTCATGCACCCCGCACTATAATGTGATGCATGCAAAATACATAGTTTTGCTAGTTACAAAGTCTTCATCCACAAACAGATGTACATCGTCTGCAGACATAAGATATTTCATTGCACTTTAACAAGTAATCTGAAAGGCCTATAAATGTGCAATATTTTAAACGAGCCCTCACTAACACTGAGCCCTCACTAACTGAGTTAAATGCCACAGTTATGTTAGAATGCATCTCTTATTTTTGTGGCGGTGCGTCGCTCTCGTCATAAAGCGCGCGGTCCAGAGCGCTGTATGACAGATGCATTAGTTCAATTAAATTTACTCCAAACATATGAACTTACCTGTTTTAAATACTTTATATTTAATGTGTTCAGTTATGCCCAATATTAGTGTTAAACTGCTGGACTTTAAATGAAATCTACTATTGATTTTCACCGTTTACGGACTTTACAGAACATTTAGACTGATAACTTCCAGCAGGACTTATTGTCACAGGACGCGTGATATGACAGTTGCGTCCAACTATATATGAACTAGCTGTTTTACGTTAGTTTATCAGTATGTTTGAAAGTATATTTTTTCGATTACTGGTGATTCCATAGGCTCTCTCTCGTGCACCTGCGTGGTTTAAAACACCAAATAGTTATGCTATGACACGAACAAAGCTCCACCCACGCAAGATAATACTGTGTATCGTCGATCTCACGGGCTGATGATATGACGATATGAAAAATAACCATATTGCCCAACACTATAATGATACATTTCTCCAAATATGTTCTGATGATGATGAACTCATCTACATCTCGGATAGCCTGAGGGTTAGTAAATATTGAGCCAATTTTCATTTTTGGTTGAACTACTCCTGTAATGTATCAAACGTTGACTGCTTGGCCCCTTAATGAGATATACTGGGTTTTGTTGGCACAGTGAGCTGTTCTGCTCCATTGGTGCAAATAAACAGACTGCAGACTCTGTGGCACAGCGAAGCGACCCAGCTATCGTCACGGCGGTCCGATCTACCATCGCTCGATCCACTGATCAAAGTGCTGCTAAACTGCCAGAAACTACAGAAGGCAAACAAGACTGCTGCAGCAGCCACTGAGACCATTTCTCTCTGCGTGCGAATACCAAAAAAAGGAACAAAACAAATGGAGGTGGACAGAACATGTCCGTGTCTGGTCACGTGAATTTGACTGTGGCTGACGGGTCAAGAAGAGCCAAAGCGTCTCATTAGAGCTTCTACAGGGCATGGGAAGGGGAAGGAGGAGGATCAAAGGGAATACAGAGAAAAACCTTCTGCAAATGCAATGGAAGGAAAGAGAGAGATGTTAAAACTGGAGGAGTGAAGCGATAATAATGAGATAGATTGCAGGTTAGAAGAAGGTTAGGAGGTTTTGTCTGTGTAAGATCAACACTGCGTAAGAACCAGCCTGCTGATGAGTGCAAGACTACCCAGCATTGCTGGTTCTATTACGCCATCTTGTGGAGGAGTAGTTAAGGTTTAAATTTTTTAATTGATTGTACAAGCCTTTGAAAATGAACATGTTTTTTTTTCAAGACTATAGCATAAATGAGGAAGGATAGACCAATTCAGGGATGTAAAACAAACCGATGGTTGCAAAATGATGTTTCCGCCCGGTTTCGAACCGGGGACCTTTCGCGTGTGAGGCGAACGTGATAACCACTACACTACGGAAACCTACATGTATGTAACATGGTAATGTTTCAAAATAAATTACATACCAAACCTGGACTAAATGACAATATTTGGCTTTCATAGTGAAAACTTACATTTCTTTTTTTGTTCTATTAGTAATAACTATTTTTTGAGACTAATAACTAGTTTTTGAGAGTATTATACATTTAAAGCTTGCAACTTTACTTTCAACTCTGGTAATTTTTTAATGAGTAAGAGTTTATTTCATTTTTATATTTTCGCCATGGACGATTTGCTACCATCAGTTCTCACCAGACTTTTCTCTGTTGAAAAATATTCAAAAATACTTATGTGTTTGTCTCAGATTTGTCAATTTGTTATGAGTCAAAAAATCAAGGTAATAACACTTAATATTTTTTATCCATAGATAAATATAGGCTATTTAATGGAAAAAAGCATTTTTATAAGCATTTTTAGTATTATGAAGTTAGAGATCACCTTTGTGGGGGCTAATGCTAATTTAGTATTTTTATCTTATTATCTTTCTACCACAGTAGTGTGCTAGTATGCTGTTCTGAATTCAACCTAAGTCTTTAAGATACATTTTATATAGATCTTATATGTTCACATTCATAAGCTTGTGTTTAACCAATAATAATAATAAAAAATAATAACCAAAATGTGTTTCCGCCCGGTTTCGAACCGGGGACCTTTCGCGTGTTAGGCGAACGTGATAACCACTACACTACGGAAACCTACATGTATGTAACATGGTAATATTTCAAAATAAACTATAAGCTTACATACCAAACCTGGACTACAGGACAACATTTGGCTGTTTTATAATGAAAACTTTCATTTCTTAATTTTTGTTCTATTAGTAATAACAATTTTTGGAGACTAATAACTAGTTTTTGAGACTATTATACATTTAAAGCTTGCAACTTTACTCACAACTCTGGTAATTTTTTAATGAATAAGAGTTTATTTCGTTTTGATCTTTTCGCCATGGACGATTTGCTACCATCAGTTCTCACCAGACTTTTCTCTGTTGAAAAATATACATCCATGACATTGTAACGGTTTCACTAGAAACCAGTCATATTCATTAAAAGGCTATTTGACTGAAGTATAAAACATATACATGTACACTAAAAAAACATATAGATGTAAACTAAAAATATGTTGTTGCATTCAGTGGTTTTTAAACTTGTTTCGACCTCCATGTTACAAGAAAGAAACCACTGTGTTATAATGATGTAACTGGAAACCAGTCAAAGTCATTATGTGGCTATTGCACTTAGGCTAGGTTTCAGTGAATATACGCTGGAAAACCTTTTTTTTCCTCTGAGAAATTGATCAAAATTAATTCAGTTAGGTTTCAGTTAAAATATGATGGAAAACCTTTTTTTCTTCTGAAAAATTGATCAAAATTAATTCAGTTTGATGAAAATAGAAACAATCACCTTCCAAAGGACACAGAAAAAAACTTCATCAAACAAGTTTTTATTCCTCATTGACCGTGAGTTCTTGTTTTAACCATTAGATTCCAGATTTGTCACATACATGGTTATATGGAGAGAATATGACCAGCAGTGAAATGTAATATTGTTCAGTTTCTCAGAAAACAAGAATTCATCTCGAGTTTAAATCTAAATGTGTTTGTATGTGAATATAAATGTATCTTGATTTAATGGTGTCACAATATTTATATTGGAAAACAAAAACAAGATTTTTTTTCTGTTTGGTGCATACAATATTTATCAGGATTAAGCCAATCTTAGAATTTATTTAGGACATTTAACTTATGTTGGGTTTTTTTGTTGTTGTTGTTGTTGTTTTGTGTGCCTTAGAGAGAAAAATAAATAAATAAAACAAACTTCCTTTTGTCCATCTTGATCAAAATCAGTATTACTGGCATATTTTTCTGTATGTCAGTTGAAGTTGCTTTCAGTTAAGATAGACTCAACATGCATTTTAGTCTGGGACTAACGTTCCTCTTAAACCTTGTCTTTGAAACCAGGAATAAGGGTTTCTGATCCGATTTAATACTTTGGAAGGGAGAATTAAAACCTTTTAAACTTTTAAAGGAACCCTGTAAATATTTCATTACACATCAAATGGCAATCCAAACTCCAATATAATAGCATACAAAAGTAGGCCTAACAGATAACGTTACCTCCGATTAATCAAACACTGAATTTAAATGATATCTAAATAATTTTTTAACCTCTCAGATCTGTGTCAACAATTTAACCTGGAGTTTTATCTTATTATTCAAACTCCATTATTTAGCGGAGAACGTGTTAGCAAATAATGGCGCGCGAACTTCACGAAGCGCGCGCTTGAGCCGACTAACGTTAGTTCACTCAGCACGATCTCAAATGTAAACATTTTGTTATAGAACGTGGTTTTCAGTATTTCATATGTTAAATGTGTATGAAGATGACCGTATTTAGCACTCGTAACGGTTGTCGCTGTCTTGTTACAGTGTGAACGTAACATCTTGAATTTCGAAGTTTTCGTGTAACGTTAATTAACGATCGACAATTTAGTCGACACAAACCACGTTTATCCTTAAAGTGAACATATATGTTTAGTGTGGGTTATATTAACCTTTACCTTGAGTAATTTTGGCTGTTGTTTTTGAGGATGAGGACATGTCACTGCCTGTCCATCTTGACATCGCTCGCTCTTACGTGACGTGTCTTCGTTTGCGAATGAATCTTTTACATATTGAACGAATCTTTTAAGTGAACGAATCGGATTTGAATACGTTACAAACAAATTTGTTACACAAATTGAATGGTAAAACAGTTTATTTTGTTATTCTTCATGTATGTTTTATTTATCTTTAGACAAAAAATAATAATAATAATAATAATGATCTGAAAAAAAAAAATCATTTTTATGTTTTCTATCGTATTTTATAACGTACGTCAGGCTTTTACGTCGTAAACCACCGCAAAATTGTGCAATTTGGTGTCATTGTAGTTATTTACATTGGCAATAGTTAATCAAATTCTGATCGTAAATTAATTATATTTTAATAACAGTATAACAGCTTACATAAAATGCATAGAAATATATCAGTGATATATAAATGATGTCTTAGTAAGATCATATTTAAAATGCTTAGTTTCATTAAAATTCAAGTTTCTAAACATAATACAATGTTGATTAATGAAAACATAAATCTTCCTCAAAGGCCTAATGTATCATATCTGATACATTTGAACTTAATTTTCCTAATAAATGATGCATAATCAAGTAAGGCTTAGTTCTTTCAGCCCAGTAAATGTTCATTTTTAAATATAACTAACAATCTATTGTTATATTAATTTTTAAAATCATTAAAGGTTTCACAGCAGTTTTTTTTTACACAATTAGTATTGAAAGTATTAAAATAAAACATACAAGAATATAAAAGATTGTGCACAACAGGTTTGACCCAGTTGATCATTTAGTGCCCTAAGAAACTTGCTTATCATATTACATATCATGTATTATGATTGTATTGCATATCTTGTAATACAGTAGGTTTTATAGGGTTAATAAAAGTGGCCCACTCAACCTCACACTCCCTGGTCTGTCTGAATCTTTCTCCAGCCCTTGGGGAAGTCTCTTAATTGCGACGAGGAAGTTTGATAGGTTGCGTCTGTTCCTGGTTGCTTAATTAATGAAGGTGGCATTATGGTGTCACTCGCCCTTCGGTGCCTGATTGAAACTCAGTATTTATTACATGTCCTCAGAGAGGGAAGCATGTAAATATGATCTGAATAAATTGTCTAGATCTGTTTCATTGTCTGTGTTTCTCTCCATCAACTGACAATAAATCAGCCCCAATTCTAAATAGCATTATAAAAAAAGCTTATGATATTCATTTGTGAGCATCCATTTGTGAGAATAAGTGATTCTTATTTGGTGGGTTCGAACTCAAGTCAAGCAAAGGATAAAAAAACTAAACAATGAAAAAAAGGAAAGAGAAAACACTCATATCTTTTGTTGTCCAATCAAACTAAATTAGTTTCGATGCAAACTTTCATTTGGCATAAGATGAATTGATGCCAAAAAAAAAATATAAGCATGAAAAATACTATTCAAAAGTAAAAGTAAATGCATCCCATTTCTCTTGTTAAACACAACATTTTATGTGTTAAAATTATTGGCGGCATTAAATCCAAGAGAGACATTTAGAAACTAAACATTTCAAATAAAACTAAAAACCCATATAAATCACGCTTATGTTATGTGGTATTGTTCAGCTAGAATGATTTCAATTTTCCTATTCCACCTACTAAACAATGGTTAGTTCTAATAAATAAGACTGTATTGCAAAAACATTAGGTCTGTAATACTTTTATTATTATGGTTGTTATAGTTATCTGAACATCATAAAACAAGTGCATGTGACAGTCATTATTCTATTCACCATCATGTTATACATTCAGCTCAAGTATTGTCTCATAAATATAAAGTTCCTTCTTTAGCAGCACATAACCTTGAGAACATCCTTTTAAGCTGAGCATCTCAAGTGTGTCTTGTCATACTTAATGAAAGTGAGCAGCATGGAGAAATCATCCATAGCTTATGTGTGTGGAGATGTGGAGGGTTTTTGGGACATCAGGCCCTGTGAATCTGAGTTCTGGGAGCTGCATTCTGGTTTGGGCTGATCTGGTCCAGGGCTTCCTTCTTTAACAACCATATCCGCCTGTGCGGGGCACTCAAAGTGAACGCAGTGGAAAACCTAGTGGAGACAGCATGAGGAAAAACTGCATTAGGGCTGCAGAGTTTCATCCAAAAATTTGAGTTTGATAAATATTGCATTCAATGCAACATTATAGGAACAGTTCACAAAAAAAAAAAAACAAGCTGAAAATTCACTCACCCTCAGGTCATCCAAGATGCAGATGAAATTGTTTTTGCATCTGAACAGATTTGGCTAAATGTTATATCACTTGCATACCTCTGCAGTGAATGGGTGCCGACAAATAATACACATCAATCCAGTCCATCCGTTAATGTCTTGTGAAGTGAAAAGCTTCACAAAAAGCTTGTTTTTAAGAAACATCAATAAAAGATTTTGACTTAATATGTTTATATTGCTTTCACATCTGAATCAGGAGAGATATATGCACAGATCAAGCACTGTTTACAAGCGAAAACAGTCAGAAAAAACAAATATGTTGGTGGATTTTGATGTAAGAGGATAACCTGTTCAAAACACTTTAAGGATGTATTTAATTCTTACAAACATGCAGCTTTTCACTTTACAAGACATTAATTAAGGGACAGTCATGTGGGTTATTCGTGGATTATTGTGATGTTTTTATCAGCCATGTAGACTCATTCTGACGGCACCCATTCACTGATCTTTTGGTGGGCAAGTGATGTAAATGCTATATTTCTTCAAATCTGTTCCCATTAAAAAACAAACTTATTTACATTTTGCATGGCATGAGAATCAATTTTCATCAAGTTTTAATTTTTGGATAAACTTCTCCTTTAACCTGAAGCTGGATAGAGTCACAGAACATCATGTGAGAGTGTTCAGAGAGATCACTCACCTCATTGGCGGTATTGTGAGTTCCTACAATACGAATAAAGGATGCAGGCTGTCTGTCAAACGTCAGAGTCTGCCACGACCTGTAAGAATTACATGTGAGAACCAACTCACAATTATATGTAAACACTGGGGAGAGAAAACAGTAATGACAAATAATGAGATAATAAAGACACCCTTTACTGACCTGCATGCCACCTTAGTGCGGTCCACGACTCTCACCCAATGTTGCTGGTTTGTGGACAACTCCACGTAATAACTATAGCTCCTCTCATCACAGTCCCATAACAGCAACCTATAAACACACACAGTCAGTATGTTTGTGATAGTACAGTGATTGAAAGGCATATTGAGGGTAAATCCAACTTGAAGGCATGTTTTGGGTTCTGAAACATGGGTATAACAGAAAACCATTCCTTTGTACAATAGTCAGGATGTGTAGAAACTGTTGTACAGGTTTGATTTTGATTTAAAGTTAATTGTAAAGTTTAAATTGTTTGCTTACTTTTCTAGATGTTGTATAAATCATTATTTTAGAAGTAGGACTGTAATTTTAGTCTCTAGCCTTGTGCTAACATGTCTTGTAGCTATGTTTTTGGCTACACTTCTGAAATATTGTGGTTTATTAACTCGCCCTGTTTTCTTCCATTTTCTTCCACTTTAAGTGCTTTTGTCTCCACTGTTATTAGATTTGAGATGTGTGGCAGAGAAGGTTTTTGAAAACAACTGATTCAATTTCAGTTTGTTTCATGCCTTACTGTTCATCCAAGTCATATGGCCTACTTTTATGAGACTTTTAAAGGGATACTCCACCCCAAAATGAAAACGTTGTCATAAATCATTAACGCCATGTCGTTCCAAACCCATAAAAGCTTCGTTTGTCTTGATATTTTGGATGAAAACCGGGAGGCTTGTGACTGTCTCATTGACTGCCAAGTAATTTACACTGTTAAGGTCCAGAAAAGCATGAAAAGCATACTCAGAATAGTCCATCTGCCATCAGTGGTTCAATAATAACGTTATGAATCGATTACAATTCTTTTTGAAAGCAAAGAAAACAAAAAATAACAACTAAAGGAGACAAATTGTTGGATTAAGTCATTATTTTTCTTTTCTTTGCATACAAAATGTATGCAAAAAAAAAAAAAAAAAAAAAAGGGATGACGGTGAGCTCTCGTACCGCATTGAGCCCAGCATGTATGGCTGAGCGAGCTGGATAACGATGGCTCCAGAGCCCAGCTGGTGGCAGGTGTATCCCGAGTCCCAGTCATAGTGGCTGGTGTCCCCGTTCAGCAGGGCGTTTCTGCAGCGACTCACACCCTCTGTCACACTCGCACAAGCCTGCACAGTCGCGACGTTCTCTGTGGGAACTGCAGGGAGACATGGGATGAGTTTCAGGAGCCGAGCTAATATGTGTAACTTTCCGAAACTAGGTAAACTACATTACCCAGTATGCCTTTCTCCAACGTGAAAGGTCGCTGTGTGTACATGCACTCCAGAGCCACCAAGTGAAACACTTTGTTGACAGTGTTATGTGTCCCCACAACACGAATAAACCTGCATTCACAAAAAGGAAAACAGAAATGTTAACAAACGCAGACATCAGTTACCAATATAACATCTTACAACACAGTAAGTCATTTCGGTTCTCTTCAGTGGATATATGTTTGAATTTGTCTTTTTTTCCTTACTTTAAATTTAATGTAATTGATGGAAGTAGTATGACAAAATAATGATTTAAAAAAAATAATGATTTTCAAAGATGAACAAAGCCCAGTTGGTTTTGTGTGACAGGTTCTACCTGCAGACGCGTGCTGGGAAATAAAGATGCTGCCAGGAGCGGCAAAGGAACTTGGAGTGATCCACCACACGCACCCAGTCCAGCTCATCCATAGACACTTCGATATAGTACGAGTATGACCTACGGATAAGAAAAACCACATATAACAACCTTTTTTCCCATTCATTGATTTATTTATGGTGACCCACCACAATATCAACACTGACCACCACAAATACATTTTCCAAAATGCCTTGACTTAGTTGAATAAACATGAGCTCTGCACCTTTCAAAAGTCAAACCTAAGCGCTGCTTTGTTTACGGTCGTTACCAGGAAAACTATTATATTTCTGCCAGTCCTAAAGCGCCTCCTGCTGGCAGAGAATGAATTTGCATTTTTAAATAAGCCCTTTGCTGTTTAATAATATCCTATATGTCCCTTGAGGGAAGTGCCACCACACATAGAGTGTAAATCTGTGAGAAACACTGAACAATATAACAAACATGTAACAAAAAGTTTAGTAAGGATACTGTATATATTTAAAATGAGCCACAAGATGTTATGCTAAGTTTAACATTAGATCTCGTGTCTCGTATCCAAAGCAATCATATCTCATATAGCTACTTTTATGGTTCATATGGTTTTTGGGCAAATGGAGCTCATCAGCATCTATTCTCATTTCCTTTAATTATATGAAAAACAAAAGCACGGAGAATCTATTTTGGGGTTAGAATGACACAAGGGTGAAAAATGTTGACAAAACTATCATTTTTGTGAATGAACTAACCCATTGGTGTTGCATTACCTGCTGTCCTTGTCCCACAGCAGCAGACGTAGGTGGTTGATGATGGAGGGTTGACCCAAGCGGACCTGGATGCCAGAGGCTCGTCCCTCTTCTTCTATGGGGTGTCTTGAGAAGCCGTGGTCCAAATCATAGTTCTGCGTGTCTCCATCCAGCAGAGCAGACTTCATCTCACCCTTCACCACCACAGCACCGTGTTTCATAGTGGCAATGTTCTCCTCTGGGACTACAAGAAACAGAGCACAGCAGTGGAAACATTTTATCACACCAAAACAGATGAAGCAGTTTCAGTTTCTTCTACCTCGGGGTATGACTCAGCTCAAACATGTTCGGCTCTATCAGAGCGCCTGCCACCTCAAGTATCAAAACACACAACTTTAGTTTCTTTCCCATACATTAGAATGTGTCCTGTTTAACTTTATTTTTTTTTCCAAGCAAAAATAGGTAAATAAAATAATATCACACATTTTTAGCACGATTTACAGGAAGGCACCCACTAAAAATGTCATTCTGTGTAGCAATAGTTCATATAACAAAAAAAATCAATCTTGTCAAGCACATTTAGAACCAGAATCATTATATGTCATTAAAAGACTCGACACAGTTACAATTCTCACTATTAACTATGATTTTTGCCTCAATAAACTCCTAATTTGTTGCAAATATTGAGACAGCTGTTAAATTTAGGTATGGGGGATCTTAAATACCGTCATATAGAATAGAGCATTAAAATGTACTAATAACAGCCAATATGCTTCTAATATGCAAGCTTGTTAACAGTGAGAATTGGTCCTTAAAGTACTACTTACAGTTTTGTATAGCCACTTTTTCTTTCATATATTTTAATAAGCACAGGTCAGAATGAGCATATGGTTTCATTTTTTCATTAATGTGTCTTTTACGGAACAATAGAACATTATTTCACCCATATTTCGACATTTTATTTTCACAAATATTATTTGAAACAATAGAGCAGACATTGTACTTGCATTTAATGTGGTTTCTGCGTCTATAAAATCATTTTTGTAATTTTTATTTGATGCGGACACCACCCTGGGATGTCTCGTTTTTGCCCAATGTATCTACAGACTGATAAGCAGAGGGAAGTAAACGCACTGAGCATGCCGCGGTAGTTAAGGTCCATGTCTCTGCTCTCCGAGCGGGTCTGTATGGCATCGAGCAGGTCGTCTGGGCTGAGGAGGCCCGAGGGACGAACCACATTCAGCATTTCAGAGAGGGTCATCAGGGGCAGACGCACTGCTGACATCACTTCCTTCGCTTCTGGGCCATCGCCGTTGTGGTGACACCAGCGACAGAGGGCCTGAAATATCTCCCTTTCACTTGCAGCAAAGGAATCTCTCTTCACAATGGTCAACAGGGCAAACTGCAGAGAGGAAACGAGGAAACAGACATATTATGCATTTATCTTAACTAGACGAAAAAGTTAATCAAGACAAACTTTGAAGTTGGCTTGAGAAAGCCGATCCTGAATGTTTGAAGTAGTTGCAAAAGCTTGAAATTTTTAAGTTAAATAATTAGATGTTGATACCATGTTGTTAACATCTCTTAAAAGTGATTAGCATGTTGTTAGCATGTTTCTAGCATTATTACCATGTTGCTACTAAATTGATGGCATGTTACTAACATGTTGTAAACATGATTAGCATGCAGCAAGTATATTCTTAACACGTTTTAATATGATTAGTATGTTGCTGAGGTATTTCTAGCATGGTTAACATGTTCATAACATGTTGTTTACATGATAAGCATGTTGCTGGCATGTTTTCAGCATGATTCGCATGTTGCCAGGATGGTTCTAGCATGATTAACATATTTCTTACATGGTTAACATGTTTATAGCATGTTTCAACATGATTAACATTTTGCTGGCATTTTTTAAGCATGATAAGCATATGTTGCTTACATGTTTTTAGCATGATTAACATGTTTAACATGAACAATGTGCTGAAAGCATGTTTCTAATGTGTTTAGCATGTTGTTAGCATGATAAGCATGTTGCTAACATGTAAGTACATTTCTAGTCTGCTTTAACAGAAATAGTAAGCAAGACATAGCAACTTGAGTCAACCCAGTCTGAAGTTCTGAAACTCTAGAAGGAAATACATGTTAAATGTAATCTCAGAAGAAGAAGCATCTTATATAGTCTAAATCAGTAAGTTGGCTTTCTTAAGCCAACGTAATTCTTATGTTTTAAAATTAGCATATTGGTAACGTTATTTTATGGTGTCCTTTTTACAGTGTAATTATACATTTAAGTATTGGGTAACATTTATTAACTACATCTACTATATGGTTAGAGTTAGGATTAGTGTTTGGCTTAGAGTTACTTGCATGTAATGCATATTGTTATTATAATAGTAAGTGAATAAAACATATGTACCAAGGACACCTTAAAATAAAATGTTACCGAAAAAAATTTCTGTCACTCACCTTTGAAGCGTGAGAAAGCCATCTGACTTCAACACTTCAGTGGCGTTCCGGTCCATGTAGGCCATGCAGGCCTCGGCCAGCCCATTCAGACAGTACAGACTAGCCACATCAAACACCAGACAGACGTTTCGCTGGCTCAATAAAGTGCGGAGGAACTCGCATATGGAGCCCTCTAGTGGCTGGAGGTCATAGCGATGAGCCAGCCCCAGGAAATCTAAACAGAGTCTCTTCTCTGGCTTCACTCAGCGTGGCACGGCCCGTGTACAGGTATCGCAACAACATGGAAAAAGCCTCAGCACGTGTTTCCTCCAACCGAACTTCTGCCTGGTCCCGGGACTCTTTCAGCCCTCCATACAGCAGAGCCCTGAAGAGACCAACAAAAGACAAAGAGGAAAAAAGCAAAGATATTAACATTTCTACAAAACGGGTATCTCTCTGCAACACTGAATCTGTCATTGAACCAAATTGACTCAAAAATGTGTCTCCCAATAATATGTCAAACTAAATGATTAAGAACAGCTGATGTAATTTTTATAATACAAACAAGATCTTGTCATCTTTTTTTTTTGTGATTTTGTGTAGAAAACATAAAAACATGTTGTTGTTTTTTAGATAATCATATATCCTACTTCAGTCAGTATATGAATTAACAATTAAAAATACTTCTAAGGCATTTATTAATCTAATTTCATTTAAACATCTATTAATAAACTAATAAAGCTGTACAAGTTTTATTTAATGGACTTGAAATCATATGATGAGGCCGGACTGGATTGTAGGTGGGGGAGTGCATGAACAGCTCTCTCTCCACCTTCAATACCACGACTTAGGTGCCCTTGAGCAAGGCATTGAACCCCCAACTGCTCCCGGGCGCCACAGCATAAATGGCTGCCCAATGCTCCGGGTGTGTGCTCACAGTGTGTGTGCATTTTGGATGGGTTAAATGCAGAGCACAAATTCTGAGTATGGGTCACCATACTTGGCTGAATGTCACTTCACTCACTTTTCACTCACTTTTTTTTAACAGTTATATTAATATTAATTAACAGATATGAATAAAACTGCATTTTTAGTTATAATTAGTTAATAATTTAATGGAATTGCATCATAAAGTGTTACAAAAATCTATTAGTTTAGCTTCAGATGACCCAATGCAATTTATTAACAAATGACTGCATGACTTTTGTCACATTATTTCTCTGAATGTTTAAAATCATACAAAAAAAATTTGATCAAAAAAAAGAAAGACATGCATCCTATTTCTTAGAATGACCTAGCTTCATTACGGTACAAAAAAAATGGATTGTGTTCCTATCATAAGTGATTTAATTCAAGAAAACGCCCCAATAGACATGTAACATCTCTCAAATAATAACCTGAAATACTGGCAGCGTGCCGCTAGAATGACTCTGTGTGCAGGAAAGCGCTTCTCCTCCACCACGAAGGTGACATCGCTGTACTCTTCTCCGGGAACTAAAGCCCAAGCTGCTCTGACAGGAGATGAAGGTGATCGATCTCAGACGCGGAGCTCATCGGTCGCAGAGGATGACTGTCACTCATGATCACTGCTGGAGAACACCTTCACACCTCAATCAGAAAGAACAAAAAAAA